>NC_044501.1:44066238-44088738 GCF_902362185.1 Chanos chanos | reverse complement strand
CATTTGAAAATGACATGAAGTCATGCTTGTTTTTCCATAAAGGCCTCAAACCGTTTCCTGCAGTTGTTGATGTTACAGAATTACAACATTTTCAGCCAAAATTCATCAGCCCATTCTGAGATGGCTGTAGTTCAGATGACATGGACTGACCCCTTTATCATTCGCTGTACAAACAACCACCCGTGGGGAGTGCATGCAAACCGACTGAATGTATGAATGAACACACAACAGAGATGGCCCGAGGCAGAGAGACAGAGAGAGAGAGAGAGAGAGAGAGAGAGAGAGAGAGAGAGAGAGAAAGGGACAGAATGATAGAGAGAGAGAGAGAGAGAGAGAAAGGAACAGAGTGGTAGAGAGAGAGAGAGAGAGAGAAAGGGACAGAGTGGTAGAGAGAGAGAGAGAGAGAGTGATAGAGAGAGAGTGATAGAGAGAGAGAGAGAACGGGACAGAGAGAGAGAGAGAGAGAGAGAGAGAGAGAGAAAGGGACAGAGTGGTAGAGAGAGAGAGAGAGAGAGAAAGGGACAGAGTGACAGAGAGAGAGAGAGAGAGAAAGGGACAGAGTGATAGAGAGAGAGAGAGAGAGAGAGAGAGAGAGAGAGAACGGGACAGAGAGAGAGAGAGAGAGAGAGAGAAAGGGACAGAGAGGGAGAGAGAGAAAGGGACAGAATGATAGGGAGAGAGAGAGAGAGAGAGAGAGAGAGAGAGAGAGAGAGAATCTGATGCTCCGGTGCTAAGCAGTCATTCCACCAAAACGAGCATGAGACCAAAGCTCCTAAAGGAAGTGGCCTCACTTCCTGCACTGCTGGTCATCTCAGGCCTCGTGCATACACCAGCCTCTCTTTCAGCCTGTGGCATCTGCACTGACTGAATGCTTAATTAATGCATGCCCAGTCTGCATGACATGTCTGTCTGCCATCTGTAATCTCCCAAATTCTCTGTAATCACACCACCCATTTCCCATCATGGCCCGCTATCCATCTCGAAGCTAACCCTCTAACTGATATTTGTCTTTTTGTGTGTGTGTGTGTGTGTGTGTGTTTATGTCTTTTCTCTCCCTCTCATTTAAAAAAAAAAAAAAAACACTTGATGGTTCCAATTTCTTTCCGTCCTCCACTTCGGGGGATTCAAATCCTATCTGAAAATTTCAGTCTACTCGCCAGTTCTGAGCGCTGTAATTCCAAGAGTCATTTGGCTAAAAGCATTTCTGGCCAAGAAAGAAAGAGGAAGGGGTAAGAAATTTTAAACTGCACTACTCTTAAAAAAAATACTTGATGAGAATATAAGAAACAAAACAAACAAACAAACAAACAAAAAAGATCTAGAACCATTTCATGTCACTGGAAGTTGCAGATTTGACATTCACTAAAAACAAAGTGGTGATAATTTACAATTTTTTTTTTACTATATTCTGCAGCTGTAACTTTCCTCTGCTCCAGAGTTTAGAGCCATGTTCTGACAGGTTTTTTTTTTTTATATCTGGGATGGCCCCTCAATAAAGAACAAGAGCAATACACAGATTATAAAACAGACTGAGAATGTCTGAAGAGAGAATGAGGACATGCCCAGACAAGCCTCACACTCAATTCCCATCCAAGTCTACTCCCCACACCGAAATCAGACAGTATTTCTACGGGGTGGAGTATGTGACACTCATATTAAACAGTCGGAGTGGAAGAAAACTAAACGTTTGGAAAAATCCAGGTTGTACAGCAGTAAAATGGGCTTTTGTGAGTGACCAATCACTGCACAACTGCCCGCCGGCTCAGTGTCGACGAACCAGGTGAATGAACGCCATTGTTATTATTGACAGATGGCGAGTTGAAGCCAACATGTGGTACACTTAACATAGTTCTCTTTCTCTCTTTTTTTTTCTTGTTCAAGTGTGTTAACATAAACATATTAAAAGTACTTTAAAATCTCCAGACGGTAATTACCCAGAGGCACTTCACGGGCTAATACTTGAAATGCTGGTTGCGCGAAAGTGTTGACTAGACAGCCGTTCGAAGAATGGTAATTTTAGCTGTCAGAAATGTTCCGAAAGCTCACATACTCAAAGATATCATAACCTTACCCCCTACACATTTTCCATCAACCTTTCGATACTTGTTCAGAGGCACCTTTGCTGTCTTAAGTCTTGTATAACTCTTTGAGTTTTGTAGCCGTGTGGTGACTGCGCAGTAGTTTGACTTCCAAACAGCTAGCAGCATACAGCAGGTACTTGGAATATTCAACAAAACTTTCAAAACATTTTGTCAGTTTGTTTAGCGCTGCTCAGCCAGAGAATCTGGTGGATTGCTAGCAGGCTGTTAGCTAATTCTAATGAACACTTGAGAGCGAAACAATTCCCAAACACGCTTAAAAGCATTTTAATACGTTCAAAGAGTTACAGTTTATTGGCATTTGACATTATCCAATGACTGAGCGCTTGTACGCGTTTGCTAAACCTGCGGATGGCTACTTGGCGTGTAGTATGAGGTACTACATAAGGGGGACAAGGCAGTCATTCACTTTAAAATACAACCATTCCAAGTATTTCATGGGCTGGTTTCCCAGACTAACATTAAGACTGGTCTTCAGCTAAATTATACTGTGAATGGAAAATATCTCCTTTTGAAAAGTCAGGTTAGTTATGACAGCCAGCATAAATCATTAGAAGATTAGGTTAGAACAAATACCTCCGGGACTTTTTTTTTTTTTCATTTTATATTTTTATTGAAATTTAGACCCCAAAAAAAGAAAAAAAAACACAAAAACAAAAACAAAAACAAAAACGTAAAAACAAACGGCAACACTTTCAGATGTATGGAACTTTTTTGAAAGATCTACTCTATACTTTTTAGTGTCACTATACATACACAATACGAACCAAGACAAGAAAAAAATAAACGTGAAATATACTGTACAATCTGGACGCGTTGTCTTTTTTCTCTAAACACATTCATCCCTCTCTCTCTCTCTCTCTCCCTCTTCCAGAAATGTGCCCCCTTTTAGGCAAGGAACTGTTTTTGTTACGGGGTAAAGTTACATGTCTCACTGCCACCTCCTGGACAGGGGTGGTAGTGCTGCATTGTGGCGTGTGCTATTTAGACTTTGTTCTTCCACTTTGACCAGTAAATCATTCAAGAAAAGAAAGGAAGAGAAAAGCAGAGAGAGTTTGTGGGGGGAGAGGGGGGGTGTTACAAACAGAGAGAACAGTTAGAAATCACAGATATCAAAAAACGAGAGAACTCCGATCAAAATAAAAAACAAAGAAAAAAAAAAGAGAGAGAGAAACATCACAGAGTGTTCTGTATAGATCTATTTGAAATAGACAGCAGAAGTCCTTAAAAGTGTGCAAGTTCTGTAGACTCGATGTTTGTTATGTCTGACCAAATTGTAAAAACACATCTCTGAATGTGTACATGCGTGTATATACGGTTTGTAGTTGTAGGTACTCTCTCTTCGAGAGTTCTTTGTGTGGATGTGTGTGTGTGTCTCTGTGTGTGTGTGTTCATTTTAAGAGTGGTCTCCATTTGCACTGTCTCCATCATCCTCTCCTTCCTCTTGCTCTCCTTCCTCTTCCTCATCGTCCTCCTCTCTGCCTCGACTCTTGATCTGCAAGGGGAGGAAAAAAAAAAAAAAGAAAAAAAAAAAGAGCAAATTAAAAAGTTAACAAAAATAAATGGACCCTTAATCTGCACTGACAGACACAGACACACAGAGGCGCAAACACACACACATACACTTCACAAAGTAAACCTCAACTCGCTCCTCTCTCCCTCTCGCTCCTGGTCTCCCCTTCCCTCTTGTCTTTCCTGTCTTCCCTCTTTTTTTCCCTGCTCACCCCCTCCCCTCCGTCCCTCCCTTCTCCTCCTCTCACCTCCTCTTCCTCCAGCAGATCTCCCTCTTCCTCATAGTCGTTGAGCTCCAGGCTCTCCCTGTCCTTCTTTGCGCTGGAATGCTGGGGCGACGCCTCCTCTGTCTTAATGCTCTTGGCTTCTACTCGCACGGAGGGAGAAGAAAAGGGAGATGACAAAACAAGGCTGAGGTGAAACGACAGTAAATAACGCACACATACACACGTGGGGTTAAATGTCCGCCGTCATGAACCGAAGTGGCTGATGTCATTTTTTTGGTCTGCGCGGAACAAAAACACACAAGAGTGTGTGTGTGAATTTTTAGCCGCGTAATTAGGCGGTTGCTTGGCCTTTGTAACGGAATACAAATGTTAACAAAGCTTAAAAATATCTGACGAATGCTCTGTTGCGTCAGTTGTTCTAAAACGGAACAGTTGAGTCACAGCTGAAAATTAAAAAAAAAAAAACAAAAGTGTCAGTTAGAAAGATACTGACAGACAGCTATTTGGCTGTTGGTCTATGCTAAAGGTTGAGTGTCATACCATTACCACACACAGTCAGAGTACATCTAGTGGTCAGTGCATGGATGCGTTTGCTATTCCACCGGGCCTTAGATTTAATTAAACAAACAGTTCGATGGCTTGCTCTGAACTAAATAAATAAACAATTTCATAAATATCATTCAAATAAACACTTGGATCGGATTAGAGTAATCAGACCTAAGTACATCCAAAACTGAAATTTCATTTGAAATGAAAGGTGCAGAGAAAAAATTTTTTCCCCCCCTTTCGGTGACTGTAGTGATGATGATGGGCGATGGCGATTAATAGCTTTGCGGATGTAGCCGTTAAGTCTCTGAACACGGAGCACCTGCACCCCGGAAAGCCCATGTCGTTGAACTTTTCCTGCGTCGGATTTTCTCTCTCTCGCCCACGTCCGGAACAGCCTTGTTTCGGATTACGACGCCGGGATGTAAATGGAGAGCTACCCCAGATCCCATACTTAGTCTACCGATAAAGAGCCCGTTCGGAATCTTTAATCTGGAAAAGTGCCTTAGAGGAAATATTCAGAGGCCAGATTTAAAATAAATAAATAAATAAACAAATAACTGAGAGGGCCAAACGCCCACCTACATGTCTGACTGTCTCTCAGAGTGTTTCATGTACGTTTTCTGTGCGAGAGTGTGTTCTTTCAGTCTTACACCACTTGTTCTGGTAATGTGTGCGAGTTTATCGTGAATACTTTGTTGTCTGTGCGCCGTCAATGTTCCCTGAATTCAGTGACCTCTCTCTCTCTCTGTGAGTGTGCGTGCGTGCATGAGTATGAGAGAGAGAGAGAGAGCGACAGGGAGAGAAAGAGAGAGAGAGACACACAGAGAGAGAAAGAAAGAGAGAGAGAGCGAGAGAGAGAGAGAGAGACAGAGAGCGAGAAAGAGAGAGAGACAGAGACACAGAGAGAGAGAGAGAGAGAGAGAGAGAGAGAGAGAGAGAGACAGACAGAGAGACAGAGACAGTGTGTGTGTGTTAGTTCTCTCGGTCTTACCTGACTTCTTGCTGTGCTCTCTCTCCATGCGCTCCAGGCTCTCCAGCAGATAGTCGACTTTGTGTTTGATCTGTGTCAGCTCCTTCTTTATGGTCTGCAGATCATCTGCTCTCACTGCAGAGAGACCAGGAGAGAAAACTGAGCTCAGACAGTCTCTAGTGCTCTCAGGAAACCCTGACTGACCGTAAAAATAAGAAATCACTACAGAGACAGAGAAGGTGCCGGGAACATTCAGCACAACTGAACAGTACAAGAGCTGCAATGGCTGCTCTTGGAAGAGTTGCTCTTCTGTATGTGTGTGTGAGTTGTGAAGTATTTACTGGTGCGTTGGCTGCTCTCAGGTGTGTGTGTGTGTATACTCTGCGTGTGTGTGTGTGTATACTCTGTGTGTGTGTGTGTGTAGTTGTGAAGTACTAACTGGTGCGTGAGGTGTGTTGGCTGCTCTCAGGTGTGTTTTGTGTGTATACTCTGTGTGTGTGTGTGTGTGTGTGTGTATACTCTGTGTGTGTGTGTAGTTGTGAAGTACTAACTGGTGCGGGAGGTGCGCTGGCTGCTCTTGGAGGAGAAGCTCTTGGTGCGTCTGCTGCTTCCGCTCACGCTGACCCTGGGTCGTTTGGAGGGGATGACCGCCCGCGACAGCGGCGGAGGAGGTGGGGGGACGCGGGATGGGTACGAGTACACCCTTTTTTTTATAAAAAAAAAAAAAAAAAAAAAAAAAACACCAAACATTCCGGAAAGTCAATACAAAAAGCCTGTGCGCCGTCACCTAGGACACCAAACTCACTGTGAATGACCCAGACAGACCCAAATGCACACAAAGAGCTTCTGAGTGCTTCTCAATCAGGTTCACAAAGCTGATAAAAGGACTCTAAAACACGTTGTCAATAGTTAATTGTCTTTAAACGGGTTTGTCAGTGGAGAGACTCTGCCAGTCCTCATTTGATTGATTCCGACTGTTAAATTTGTGGTTCACGTGAAGAGGGATCACAGAAGAGGGCTCACCTGTCGTAATAATCTCTCTGAAAGTCGTAGTCCAGATCAAAGGAAGAGCTAGGGGAAGAAAGGGAAGAGAGTTAGTGAGAGATGAAAGGGCGACCGGTGAAAAACCGAGTCGGGACGGGGAGAGAACAACAGACCTGTACATGTCGGCTGCGGAGCGCTTGATGGTCTTCGACCGGTGGGGTTTCGGCTCGCCGGCCAGATTAATGTCTGAGAGACGGAGAGAACGGCAGGAGAGTGTGGGGATCAGTGACTCATTTCTCAGTATCTAATCTATTTCCACCTCTGTATGAGAGAGGTGAAAAACAGATTGATTTAGTCAGGAGGTTTTTTTTTGCCTTCTGTCATTTTACTCATAATATTTTGCCTGCGGATTTAACAACCACCACAAGTCCTTTTGACTGTACGGTCTGGATCAACGCGTCAAAGCGCAGACCGGTATCGCGACAGTTTTTGGGAAACCATATTCCCCAGCATAGAGACCACTGCAATAGAACGACGTGTAATCGATAATACTAATCGTTATTTAAAAGAGCCCTAACTTCATTAACTGCCAATTAATAACTTTAATAACAAAATTATATTATAAAATAATTATAAGTTATTAAAGTGGAATAATTGATACCACCACCCCCCCCCCCCCCCCCCCCACACACACACACACACACACACACACACACACACACAAGCTCTTACCAAGCACTTGTCCCACGATCATGCGTCCGTCCTCCCCGGCCACTGCGGCCCGGGCGTTCCTCTCGTTGGCGTACTGGACGAACGCGTAGCCCTTGTGTACGGAACAGCCCACGATCTTCCCGTACTTGCTGAAGATGGCCTCCACGTCGGCCTTGGTCACCAGCATGGTGTTCAGGTTCCCGATGAACACCCTGGAGTTCAGGGAACGAGGGTCCGTTTTATTGGTCACGTTGCTGGCCATCAAGCTACTGGTGGTAGGGGAACGGCTGGGGGAGGGGGGAAGGGGGGGTGGGGGGGAGAGGAGGAGGGACGGGGGTGGGGTGAGGTGGGCGTGGGGGGGGGGGGGTAGAGGGGCAAAGAAAGACAGACAGAGAAGATAGGGGGTGGGGCGGTTAGCGACTATAAGACACTTGTAGCATCTCAGTGGTGCAAGCTAGACCTTACTCAAAACGTCATCGCCCCTTGAGACGGGCCTTCGCTGTTTTTTTCGGGCGTGACCGCGTGTGTGCGCGCGCGCCAACGACAGAAACGTCATGGACTGGAGATGTCCCTGAAGGGGACTCCTCCGTAGAATGGCTAATGTTAACACACAGTCGTTCCCAACAACCTCTCCACTTAAAACCAACACGTCTAACCAAGGGTTGCAATGGCTTCTGCCATTTTCCTTATTATAAGTGCTTTTGCTCATAAACCACTGACGAGGTCAGAACACTCAAATTCACTTTTTTTTTTTTTTTTTTTTTGTTTTGTTTAAATTAAGCATAACAACATCAAAATGCAGCACAAATTATAACATTTCCCTTGCAGTATGGAACTTAAACATTTCTATGGGACAGCTAACCCCAGAAACGAGAAAACTGGTTGGGAACCTTTCAAGCGTAGCCTGTTTAGAATAACTCAAGACATCTGACCAAACGCGGGATCTACGCTCTAAAAATCACACACAGACACTTTCACATCGTGCTCTCATTAGAAAACTGGCAATAGTTTTGTTTGAAGGGTGTGAAAAGTTCAGAGGAAAGAGGGTGACAGCAGAGAAGGGGACGAGGTGATCTATTAGTCAGATTCTCTAAAAAGAAGTGTTTTTTTTTTTCCTCCTCTCCTTTCGGGGATTTACATATATTATTGTAACAGAAACACATTTCTTTTGCAAAATCTGAACATCAACCAAGTGTAGAAAATGAGACCTGGCTTCGATTTCCTAAAGGTGTGTGTGTGTGGGTGGGTGTGTGTGTGCATGTGTGTTGGCGTTGCACTGCTAGCGAATACAGACAGTAGCAGTACTTCTGGGAGAGTGAGAGAATTTCTTTTTTTTTTTTTTTTTTTTTTTGGTGGTGGTGGTGGGTGGGGGGGGGATAAGGTGTTAATCCATGTGCTAGAGTGCAGTGTTAAAACTGAGTCGTGTTTCTGTCCTGTTACATAAGTCGGATATTGAGTGTGAGGCGTCTGGTGACTGTGTGTGGTTGTAGCTCCCCCTTATGCTGGGCAGTGTATGAGAACATTTAGCAGTCAGGGTTTCGCTGCTGTATGCAGAGCTGGGATGTAAGCTTCACTGATTTGTGATGCACTTGAGTCTAGGGGCTGGCTCCTGTGAATGATTTCCACAAGAACATTTCTCTCACACGTATCCTGCACACTTACTGCATTTGGCTGTCACTAGCGCATGCTTCTGTAGCTGGGAGTCGATAGTTTCCAGGATTCAGTGTAGAAATTTCTGTGTGTGTGTGTGGTGGTGGGGGGGTTGTATTACGGCACGTCTATCCTAAGTGATGATAAATTGTCTTGTATACACACACACACACACACATACACAGAGTGCGTTTAGGGCTTAAGGGGTGAGTGTGTTTCTGAGTGTTGTGTCTGCACTGTTTCTTTGGAAAGGAGGGGGAAAAGATTTGTATGCGTAGAGAGTAGCGTGTTTGGGGGTTTAAATAACCAGAACTCACTCCATAATGTCTTTACTCTGGATGATCCTCTGTCTGCCGAATTCTGTAGGAGAGAAGAGGGTCGTTATTGGACACTGGTGAGCCTCAGCTCACCAGTGTATCCTGGGAGTAAAAAACAAAAAAACAAAAAACAAAAACAACAAAAAGAACAAAACACAAAAACCTGACTGTGGATGGCAATCCCATCGCTTCGGCAAGCGAGGTACAGTCACGTAAGAATACCCCTTCAAGGTCAGCGAAGCAGCTGACAAGACTACTCAGTGCTACCCTCTAGTGGCGTCTGAGGGGAAAAGACCAGTGAATCGAGACTGACTGATAGAAGTCTGCTCCCCCGAGAGACATTCAGTGAACACTTTTTTTTTGTTTTGTTTTATGTCAGGCCAACTCAACGATTCGGTCAAAAACACTGTCTAGTTATCCCTCCCCTCGGCCTGGGTCAAATTTACTCCATTCTCCCCCCTTTTTTCCCCCCAAAATATCTTTCCCTCAACATTTAGAAGACACGTGTCACATAAGACAGAGAAGTGCAAAATGCCCTGCCCGAGGGGGGGGGTAAAGAAAGAAAGCAAAAACATTTCTCCCATTATGGCCGCAGTCACTGGCTCTGCATGGAGCTTTTCAAACCCAAAGTGAGCCCAGAGGGCAGTTTAAAAATCACTCCATTAGGCCTGTTACACGACAAAGAGGTTTCACGCTGGCTATCCACGGCCAGGCCTCGTATCATGCAGGAAACAGAAGGTGTTTGCTGGCACGTCGCGGCTGAACTGGCGATACAACGAGATGCTCTGGGCCACAAACAGACCTCGTTAAGGCTCGTGCCAGAGAGCATCTGTGTATAGGGCTATACGTCCCAGCTCGGTCAAGCTGTTATATACGTACACGCATAACGACCGCCATACGTCCAAATCTCTGATTAGCATTTCTCTGTTTCTAAAAGCTCTCCTGAAAAATTATCCTGGGATATGGGTACCTGAACATCAAGGACGCTGTATTTGAATGGTGATCCATTTGTAACAGTACCTTCACATGTGAAATTCTATTGCATATTCAAGGAAAAAAGGGGGGGGGGGGGCATTGAAATATATTGGGGCATCACTCCAAACACTTTACATATCCATTCTTGTTTCAAGCTGCTAAAAACTGCTAAGACACAGCAAGGACAGAGAATACAGACGCTAAAATGACAGTCATGTACAGAGCTGATGAGGGTGCTAATGCTAAGAGGCATTAGAGAGCTAAATAAATACTGGGTTAATGTCTGCACTAGGCTATGAGAGGAACACACCACTCCGCCAACTCATAAAGCTCTGAATGCGATTTAAACATTATGCATTTAGGCCAAACGGTTCGTAAACTGACTAAGTGAAGTGCGTAAGCGTGACACCGCTCTGTGAATGCCAAACAAATTTTTTGTTTTGGTCGGGTATGGCGAGCGTGTGTGTCACACACGGTTATGAATGCTGTTCAAGATGTCTGCCATTGTAGTAAAATATTCCTACCCTTTAGTGCAGGCTTCCTATGACAGTTATGGGTAACACTAACGTATTCAAATAGGCAGTGAGCTTTGTCACGTAATCAAAAGAGACAGAAAGTAGGATGATTCACTCAAATAGTGAGACCTAGATTTTACTCCAGGAAGCCTTTATTCTGTGCGTGTGTGTGTGTGTGTGTGTGTTCTCACACGTGCTTGAGTGTCTACACGTATCTTACTCCACAGGCTTCTGCACTAAGGGCTTTATAATTGATTGAGTGGTGTGTGCATTTCATGGACATCCTCTGGCACTAATTAACGATTCTTCCCCTATAATGAATACTGTAGGTGAAATGGTGGTTACAGCCACTGCTGGCTTTAGTGTGGGGAGAATTTGCTCTTGATGGTCTACACCTCATGCATCTTCCATTAATGATTAGAAATGATGTCATTAAATAAACACAGTTGGATAGGAAGGTGCTAGTACATGGGGCCAAAAGATACATATGTGTTTCAGGTGAAGAGCATTAAAAAAAAAGTGTTATTTTGTGATACAACCGATTAAAAATAGCACTTGTAGGAAAAGCCAAAAAACCGGAGGGGGAAACAAAAAAAAAAAAATCATTCAGCAGGGGGAACTTTTTTCAAAAGTGAGTCCATCTTATAACTAAGGTTCTAGTTTTCTAAATGACTAAAGTGTTTTATCTCGCATTTTAGAGGGGTGTGAGGGGGACAGGATCACTTGAAAGCTAGAAAGTAATAAAAAAATATATATATATTTATGAACACACAAAAGTTGAGGTGGGGAACGGGGAAAGAAAAAAGAACTTACAGACTGGCGTTGCTCAAAAAGCTTCCACAAAAAACTGAAGAGGGGGGAAGAACACACACACACACACAAAAAAATGAAAACGTTAAATTAGAGAATGTCTTGAAATGATAGCTGGAACCAGCAGAAGAACAGAAGACATGGCATGCAGTTTCTTTTGACCTGTTATTTCGCAGTTTAAAGATCGTGGCTATCCGGCCGAGCCACATTAGCCCAATGACGAGTTACGCTGGGCTATTAACTGCTAGCGTGTGCTAACGTTAGCTCTATTTCTACAAACCTATGAGACATTTCAGATATGAGGAATGAAAGAGCAAAGGCTAAGTGGTCTATCTTTATTCCCTAATGGAGTACACACACACATAAACATCCAAAAGCCAGATGTTTTAGCTACATGCTACATGATATACAATGAACAAAAAAAAATGCAATAAACAAACATCTAAAACATTAAACTGATAACGCTGAGACAATATGTTAGACCCTCTAGTTTCAGAGTTTTGGATGGGCAGTGTAGGACACCCCCCTCCCCCAAAACACCACCACCACCACCAACAGTGGCCATGAAAGGAGGGTGGGGGTGAGGGTTACTGGGGTAGGGCGTTGAGCTTTCGGAACATTCTGGGAGTGTGAGTGAACCGGAATGTCACTGTGGCGTGGAAGTGATCCTACCGCGCGCGTTCCTGAGATGCCGTTATACGTTACTGCAGTGACCGTAATCAGTTTGGCGACAAATCATCAGCCTCATCGAAAGGTGTATGACGATGCAACAGCCAAATTGAGATGGTGTCTATGGTTTAGGCCACAAATCAAGAGTTTTAGATATGCGGTCCGCCAATTATAATTTAACCTCGATTAATAGCAAACACTGTGGTCATCATCACTTGCTGCTTTCTGATTGTGTAGTGAGTTATGATATTTAAGTAGCCTAACATAAGCTTATTACTCTAAACCTGGGTAATGAAATTAGCCTTAACTGTTGCCTATTTGAACACTTGTTAAACATTTCATGTTTTTGTTTATTTTCCCCTTCTTTTTGGTGTAATGAATGACACTGTGTGTGTGTTAACCTTCTGGCCACTTGGTGGACCCACCTCAGAGCCACATCTCAAGTAGCGGGTTTTGAATTCAATGGAAAATTGCAATAATCTGTGTGTATGTGGCCTTGTTGTGTAACCCGTGTAACTATAAGGTGGGGGGAAGAGAATTATCTTTGAAAAGCCTGCAAAACAAACACTCAAACCGTTCAATTTCAATGCATTGCAAATATATTCAAAGATCACAATACATTTTATAAATATGCAAATATGTTGCAAAGACTAATGCTTTCCAGAATATAAGATTAAAAACTGTGATGCTTCTTGTAAAAGATCGATACAATAAGCTCACTTTCGCGTTAAATAATTTTAATGGTAACAAATAACCAATTACAAATTGTATCTTAATGCCTACACTGTTTAGTGATTTCAGTCTAACACGTTAACATAGCAACGATTTAAAACTAATCAACACAGACAAAAATGTCGGGAACAAACAGAAGCTTGTTTATAGTCCGTTAAAAAAGGCCAATATTCATACTTCAAAAAAAATATTGCCTGAGACATTACGTCACCGAATCCAGTCCAATTGGAAAACCTTCAAAGCGAACAAATGACCCTCAAAAATAAAAACAATGGTTAAAAAAGCACTGCAACGGACAGACTGTCCATAATTCTACTGCTTTGATCGAAAGTAGCCTAAAGGCAGGCAAAAATAGAGACTGGAAGTTAAAAAAATCGATTTAAATCGAGTTTCTAATCCCAGTTAAGGAGGGAAAAAACGACCCCATGTTGGAAACACAACCACTTGTCCGTTTAAAACAAATCTTCGAATTTTACTTTAAAAATATCATCCAAACCATACAAACAATCTGTTCTAGCGGTACTCTTGCAAAAAGTAAAAAGAAAAATCCTACATTAAAAAATCAAACAAAAACGTTGCCGTTCCTCTCAAAGCCATTAATTGTCACGCGTAGACTGCTTACTACTGCGGCATCACAAAATGTACGCCATCAAGCCAACATAGAACACCAGCCAGAAAAATGCAATAAAAATAAAAACCAAAAATGTTCCAAAGATAGTTCAAAGTCAGAAAAAATAAAAATGAAAAAAAAAATCTCTCGAATCAAAATACTCACCAGGAGCTTAAGACTAAAAATGAATAAAATTCGACGCTGTACTGTTTGTTGACAATCCGTGCTTTTTCTTGCAGATCAGCACCGAGAGGAAGGCGCACGAAATGGCGTCGCGCGAATGCGCAGAAAGAATGTGCCACTCCTCATTCAGGCGTCCTCGCATCTTATTGGATATGTGCGAACGTATGAAAAAAGATACCATACATCTATTGGCTTAACTATCTGCCACTCTGTGAACGTAATCGTTCATTTGAAAGGCTGAGGCAATTCATTGGTCAAAAGGAAGACGTAAGCACATTGGCTACTCCTCTACAAGGCTAATCAACCATTGGTCAGAAATGCCAACTGGAGACCTGGTTAGAAGAAGGTCAGCTGTAAGTCTTAAGGAAAATGGGACAGTCACTCACAATACTGGACCACGGAGACATAGAATTCAGTTTATTTTAAATCGCTCTGAAAACAGCATTAGCTAATGGCTTACAGACAATTAGAACAAATGCAAGAGGACGACATATCAACAGGTGCTAAGGCGAGAGTCGCAACATTTGAGCAACCAGTTCAGTGTAGGCTTGCGTGAATTAAGAACAGTAAAGTAAACTAGACAATGTAGGAGCAAAGCTAAACGGTTGGTCAGTCGACGTGTCTCTGAGGCAACAAAGGCCTTGGAATTAAACTTCTACTCATCATTTTTTTCTCTTGGAGTTTTGTAATAGTAATATATTTTAATATATAACTTCAGTTGTTTGTGTGTGTCTATCTGTGTGTATGGTGTGGGTGTGTAGGTGTATGTGTTCTTGAATTAGACACAGTGAGAGAAAAAAAAATCCTTTTTTTGAATTTATTTTCACAACTTCAGTTTTCGAGGACGAGAGCCTGAGGATGAGAAAAAAATATATATACAGTAATTATTATCTATCACAGTGAAACATTATTTTAATTATTTTCTGCAGACACACACAGAAATATTAGTATAATTAGTTACATTTCTCAGATGAAAGAGGCAAGCAAACAAGCTGGGATGGAAGGAAGCTTGCATTTTGTGTTAAAATGAGTTGTACGGTGAAGGTGCTTGTGGATGTGCTCCGTGTGTGTGTGTGTGTTTGTGTGTTGTGCATATGTATGTATTTTTGTGTGTATGTGTACATGTGTAATCGCCAGACCTCTGGTGTCTGGTGTCCTGCTGCGATGGCGTGGGAGGGTGAAATCCAGACGAAAGCCTGATTCAGGCGTTCTTAACACCTCCTCCAGTCTGTTCTGCTGCAAACACTCCTAAAAAAAAAGGAGACACGTGTCAGTCACCCTCTCTTTTTCTCCATTTTTTTACTCTGTCCTTCTCTCCCTCTCTCTCTCTCTCTCTCTCTCTCTCTGTCTCTCTCTCTCGTTCTCCGTTTCACCTGTGAGGGCGTCTGCTGCTGGAGTTTTGGGTTGGATTTGGGTGTGGACGTTTTCTCCCCTTTTTCGTTCATCTTCTCCCTCTCCTTCTCTCTTTCCTTCTCCCGTTCTCTCTGCTGTAGAATGGCGTGGCGGGTGGCCCGGTACTCCAGTGAGAAGTCGCTGACAGTTTTACAGAAGGCCTCTGCGCTAGTCTCCCTCACCATAGACCGAGAATAACCCAGGAACAATAGGAAGGAGTGGAATCTACCAAAAAAAAAAGAAGCATTGAATGTCTGTTCAGACTCACAACTCCCATTATTATGATATTCATTTGTACCCCTGTTGTTATTGACCATATTATGCTGTCAAACAGCACCCACAGTTATTTAGCACTAGGGTTTATTCAAGCTAGACTTTGAAAGAGCCTCAGGCCTGAAAGCAAATGCAATTCTCAAAATAAAAAAAAATAACTCAGATTCCTTTAGGCCCTCGTGTTAGTGTTCTGCCTAAAATCTTACAGTAATTCACAAAGTCAGTTGCAAAAGGTTTTCATACCTTAATGAATCAAGTCCTCTCATCATTATAGAGATAATGCTGGCTGTAGCAACTATGTAGCAAGCATGATCTTAGCTCATATTTTTCGAACTGAAAGAGCACTGACCTCAGATCAGTTTTGCCTTTCATAATCCTGATAAGTACAATGATGTGAACTGAGGAAGCTGATCTTAGGTAAGCAATCTTACAATAAGACAATTAATACATATGGACACTTATATAAAGTATACATATTTGAGTTGTGATTTGTGATGATTCGCAACGTGATAGAGAAAAAGTCTCAGGTGTGACCTGTTGATGACCCGGCGATGGACGGCTCTGAGTACTTTTATCCTCTGCTCACACTCTTTCAAGAATTTTGGGAGTTTATTCCACAGAGCTCCATCCCTGGCCTCGCTCCAATCAGCCCCCTTTCGCTTCTTATCGCTGTCTTGCTCCAGCAACCGTAACTGCTCCCAGGATGCTTTGCAGAGGTGCTCTAGCTGCGAGAGGTTTGCCTGGACCTGTGAGTAATCGCACTACCGTAGAAAGCAAGAGAGGGAGAGAGAGAGAGAGAGAGAGAGAGAGAGAGAGAGAGAGGGGTAATTGAAATTCAAGAAAAGTCAAGTTTACATACTTTGTGCATTTTAGATTATTATTTTTCGTTAAGTTCCTCACGTCCTCCGTTTGACTTGCCGTGCTTTGCATAATGACAAAGACAGCCATGAAACACACATACCTTGCTGGCTCTTGTGACGGCGGTGATTTCGGAATGGAGGTCCGTGGACTGTGGGTAAAGCTGCATTAACAGTACGCATACGTGATGAAGCAGAGGCTGGCGCACATGGGTGTCCCTCACCTGGGACAGTTTCCCCAGGTAACTCAGCTCAAAACCACGAGCCTGTGGTTATAAAGACAGTGTTAGTCGTCACATGACAGCAGATAAAAAGGGCGAGAGAAAGAAAGAAAAGAAAAGAATCACCTTGCATCCATTTAAAAAGTTTCCTATTGCCAGCACCGTCGCCAGGATACATCTGAAAGTCTGATTGGCTGCTAACTGTTCCATTGCTAGCTTCAAATGAAAGAGGGGCTCTGCAATTTCCTGTTGAAAAAGGAAAAAATCAAATAAACAAATAAGTGAAACCACAGCCAAACACAGAATCAGACCAAGTAGCATGAAATAAGCACTAAAGCTGTACAAACGTCACAGAAAAGTACAGATAATCAAAGCAGTGCAGTCCTTCATCTCACAAGCTGTTTTACCCTGAATAATAATAGGCGTTCTGTTTCATGAAAGACCAGGCTGAAAACCAGTCCATTACGCTACCAATCTGCTTTTTTAATATTCTTTTCTCTCCCATATCCCACCCTCTCCCCCATGTTCATCTACACGTCCCTGTCTATTTCTCCATCTCAGTTCGTACAATATTCCAAAATATTACAGAATTCCTATTCCTACAATACTCCGCAAACTGTGGTAATCTAACCCTCTCCAGGGTGTCGTAATCCAACGCGAAGGCCCAGAGTTGAAGCCTGGAGCTCAGGTGAGGAATGTCTCCCATCGTGAGGAGGCATTGTTCAGCCGTAGCCAGTGAAGAACCAGAGGCTTGAGCTTTGGCTTCCTTTATCAGCTTTAGTTCCTCAGCAGTGGGCACCAGGGCTTGAAGCTTCTATACAACAAGACACAAAAACAGGGAAAGAACGTAGTAGGAATGCTTTTGTGCGGTTTTCTCCAAGGCCTGATTGGTTCGACAGTTGGTTACATGGACCTCTGCAAGGGCGGTTGCACAAAATCACATAAACAAAAGCATAATGTAGTTTAAAACCGCTGATAATTAGTATTTTAATTGAATTCATTATTAATGCCTATATAACAGACAAAAGAACTCTCCTTGTGGTTGATTGTTGCACATCTACAATTTTTCATTTTTTTTTTTTTTTAACATATCTACAATGCTACGATTAAAATTGAATCCTCAGCCTAATCGAGGTCCTGTGAACACCTGAACAGTTTAATCGACAATGTCACGGGACCCACCTGCACATCCTCTCTGTCCAGCACACAGCAGTCCATGCTGTAAACTGCAGGTGGAAGCAGATGGGGAGGGGGCAGGCTGCTGAGAGCGATAGTGATGATGTTACTGCGCTTCATACCCAGCACAGATACACAGGGCTTCTTCTTCTGCTTCACGGCGAAAGAGGGAAGGAAAGAAAGAGAGAGAGAGAGAGAGAGTGAGACGGAGAAAGCTAGAACCATACCTCCACGATTCAGCGCTCGCTGTACAGAGTTCCCTTTGGAGAGAATGTCAGTACTGACTTGAGAAGCATTTATGGAGCCACCCAGCTCGATGCGATATATGTGACTCAAATCGACCAATGAGACAGAAATGCATAATCCGTGTTGACCCTGAGTGTCTTACCGCATGTCCACCCACCCGCTTGCACGGGGTGCTGTTGCTGCTTTTGCTCTCAAACAGGTACTCTAGTCTGTTTGTGTCCAGCGCTACCGGTTCCAAGCCCGCCCAGATCGTCTGTGGGCCAAATCGGCTGACTTTAGGTAGCGGAGGCAGGCTCTGCAGTTCCTTCCAGTGCAGCTTCAACGTACGACTCCGAGGAGGTCGAGCCAGTGGAGGGGCGGGAGGTGGAGGAGGAGCCAAAGGTGGAGCAGGTGGAGGTGCTACTGGGGCCGAAGGATCTCTGGGAATTCGATTGGTTCCAGACACAGCGAAAGTTGCGTCATCCTCCGTGCTGTCCAATTCCAGGTCTTCTTCATCCCACAAGTCAGAGAAGTCAAATTTGTTCAAACGCAAGCGAGGGGTGTGGCTTACAAAGGAGGACCAGGATTGGTCAAGTGGAGGGAACTCTGATTGCTTCATTGGCACCTTTTAGACTCCTGAAGATCCTGTTAAATATTAACCGAAATCAAATGTGTTTCACAGCTGAGATCATTTCAGTTTACTTATGATTCAATCCATGTTCCTTCTCTGAAATATGCCTCTCTTTGAAATACTGAATGCCAGTGATCCAAAAAAGAGAAAGGTTTTGGTTTTAAACTTGTTAAAAAAAAGACCTGATATGTCCAACTTCCCTTTGCAATCCAAGGTGAATTAAAACATGTCCAGATTTAAAGCGCTATTCAGATTTGTGCTCAGTCATTTTTTGTAATTGCAACATGCAGCAAGTTCTGCACATAACCCCAATCTTTTTTGTTTCCAGTATTCAGTCAGGCTTTGTTGAGTCAAATCACGTCCAAACAGTCTTGCCATGAAAGCCTGATGACCCCTTCGATCAAGTACCAACTCAGTCCAGTCTGGTAACCGTGGAAACATTAATAACTCTGCAAAAGAGAGAACTCAAAATTTCTACGCTTACGAGCAGTTTGTAGTCACAGATGTTGAGATGTCTCTTATCCAGATGCACAGTTTAGCGGCGATGGTAGCGTCTGATAAGATTTTTTTTTTTAATCCAACCCGAATATCTGAAGGTTGGTAAGGTTACGGTGAAGTCCTCCTCCAGTTGTTGCCTTCTCTTTCACTTTCTCTTGTTATGTTTCCTTTTTTCTTTTCTTTCTTTTTCCTTTTCTTGTACGTTCTCCGATGAGTCGCTGTTGTGTTCCACTGACTCCTTCGCTCTTAACTCTTCAGACTGATGCCAGAGCATGTGTGTGCGTGTGTGTGTGTGTGTAAATGAGAGAGAGGGAGAGAGAGAGAGAGAGAGAGAGAGGGAGAGAGAGAGAGAGAGAGAGAGAATCTGTCCTCTTCATACTTGTCCTAGATGTTATGAGAGGCCCTCAGAACTGAGCGGTTTGTGTGTTAGTTTCTATTTATTTGTGTTGCACCCTTTCCCTTCATTTCCTTATCACAATGACATCTCCTGTTTATATTACTGTCTGACTGTACACAGCCCCCGTATCTTTCTGTGTTGATCTCCACCCCCCCCCACCCCCCCCCCCACCCACTGTCTCGGTCTCTCCCTCTTTCTCTCTTGCGGTTTCTCGCACTCACCCATCATAACGGCCTCTTTTAATTACTCTTCTCTGACGAAAGGCATGTGTACCTGGGAGACACATTGCAATTTTAAAACTGCATTCTTAAAATGCAGATACGATGCATTCGGAAGGTAGTGGTCATTTCATTTCATGAAACACAGGCCATGTTACTGTTATCATATTAACTAAATCTTCTAGTTTCACTGATTCAAACTAAAGTGAAATATATAATGTAGTTTCCCATCACACCCAGACACCCTACCTCAGACATCTGCAAGTACTGGTTATTTGAGTTGGATGTTCTGTAGCAGTCCCTGTATGCAACATGGCTATTAGTTTGCCATGGTTCAAGGCATTTTCTAATGGTAGGTAAGTACTACATATGTATATCGCATAGCCTGGAACACTGCATCTAAACAACTTATATCTCATCAAGTTTGCTAAGTGAACCTAAGCAGACCTCGATAGCATTCGTGCTGCAGAACGAATGCATAGACCAGCCCTTAAACATCATATGCGAGGCATTCTGCCTGAGAACTACACGAGCAAGTACAGTAATATTCAGAATGGTACAGAAAAATTGCTGTGCTCTTATGGGAGCGGAAACTTCCAGCGTTTTTCTCCTGAGTTAGCAGAGTGGGCACTGTCCTTTCAACTGTGAGCCCCTTGTGTGATACCGAGGATATGGCAGTCGGTTCTCTGTTTGTTTGTAAACCCCAGAGACGAGTATCATCGGTTTTCATCTGTGGTGTAATTATGTGTAATCATGTCTAATTAACTAGCAGGATTCAGAAGAGATCCCAATGTCTTTCTGCGACCCAGAGTTCACACGCCGGAGAGTGTGCTGATAGGAATCTTGAGAACAGGCTCTTGATATCGTTCTCATGTTCAGATAAAAAAAAAAAAAAAATATATGTATTATAAATCTGAGAAGTAATTATCCTAATACAAATTATGTTCTTTGTTGATTTCCTATTTATTCAATTGTTTTGATATATTAATTACAGTAATGTCAACAAGAAGATAGGACAAAATAAATAAAAAACGCAGAGTCTGTAAATCATTTGTGCGATGGTTGACAACAGCAGATGACAAAGACACTGGTTTTCAGGCTAGGCCTTTCTGTAATATTGGACTGATAATGTGAAGACTGACGTTAAAAGCAATATATACGGGTGGTTCTTAGACTACAAGCACTTTCATGTCCTTTGGTCATATTTTTAAAAGCATATATAATTTTGGACAATTCCCTCTCTCTCTTTGTTAAATTAACAATAAAACCATTTCAGAATTTTTTTACCATGTGTCCATTATGATTTTTTCTTACTTTTCAACATTCTTATAAGCTGCAATATCACTGTTTTGCCCTTGTCCTATGCCCAGACTCAAATTCAACCATGAAAATGAAGTTTAAAAAAGTCAAAGCATGTTTTGTCATATGCACAGTCAGAAACATGCTTCCCCGTACAACGAAGTTCTTACTTTGCTTTCCACTCTCTGAGCGCTGTTTATCAAATAACACAAGGTATAAGAACTACAGATAAAAGAAAATAATAAAAATGTATAAAAAACATCTAAGGAAGTATAGATAAAGGAAAACAGTAAAAATATATATATATAAAAAATATCTAGGGAACACTATGTACAATATACAGAGAAGTACTTGGTAATAAAGGTCTGTGCAAAAATGCGAATTTCTGTGTGCATGTAAAAATAACCAAAGAACACCATGTACAGCATACAGAGTAGTATTTGGTGACCAATGTCTTTGCGAAAGTCCAGTGCAAATGTTTGTGCAAAGTGCCCATGTAAAAAAGAAATTCTGTGTGCAGGCAGTGGGTAAATGTTTGTGAATGTGCAGTGTGGTGTGTGTGTGTGTGTGTGTGTGTGTGTGTGTGTGTGTGTGTGTGTGTGTGGAGGGGAGGGCAGAGTGAAGCTTCCTGTATGGTGAGGTGGATCAAGGTGGTAGAATGGGCAGTGGACTGGACCTGTTGATCAGTCTGATGGCCTGAGGATAAAAGCTATCCCTTAGTCTAGAAATCCTGCATTTCACACTTGCGTACATCCTGCCGGAGAGCGTACGTGTGAAAAAACCTGTGTTGGGGGTGGGTGGAGTCTCTGGTGATGCTGCGGGCTCTTCTATGGACTCTCCGGTGGTAGATGTCCTGCAGAGATGGTAGGGGCACCCTGACGATCTTCTCAGAAGCCTTAACCACTCTCTGCAGGCATTTGTGGTCCATGGCGGTGATGTTCCCATACCACACAGTGATTCAGCTGGTCAAGATGCTCTCTATTATGCAACTGCGGAAGCTGCTGAGAATCCTCGGTGACATGCCGAATTTCCTCAGTCTTCTTAAAAAGTCACAGCCACTGTTATGCTTTGTTGACCGGCTGGGTGATGTTACATGTCCAGGTGAGGTCATCACCGGACGCCCAGGAATTTAAAGCTGCTGACCTTCTCCACCACAGACTTCTGGATTGTCAGCGGTTGATGAGGTGTCCTCTCCCTCCTCATGTCCGTTATGATCTCCTCGGACTTATCTGTGCTTGTGAGAGGTTGTTGTTGTCACACCGTGTCACCAGACTTGCCACCTCTCTCCTGTATGCCGTTTCGTCGCCCCCGGCGGTTGTGTCGACTGTGGTGTTGTCAGCAGATTTCAGGATAGTGTTGTCTTTGTGTGAGGTGACGCAGTCATACGTGAATAGTGTGTGGAGCATGGGGCTGAGTGCCAGTGTTCATCGTCAAAATACGATTTATCAGAAAACTTGTAATGTACCTGAACAGAATAATGCTCAAATAATCAAAAACCATTTTAGTATTTAATGTGAGACATTATTTTTTACACAAAATATAGCCAGACAATTTCTAAATAGGAGAGAACTTCCAATCTCAGAACTTCCTGTTTGATAGGTGGCACTCACGAGACAAATGGAGGCCTATGGAGCTGTGGCCCCAAAAAATGTAACTTTTACAGGGTAAATTTTTTCTTGCAGTTTTCACTGTGTTTTCGATATAAGGGGTCAAGACAATAGATACAGTTCCATTTTTAGATTTTTTACGGTTTTTCAACTGTAGTAAAATATCTTTTTGTAAGCATTTGTGACGTCACGC
>NC_044501.1:44051238-44061238 GCF_902362185.1 Chanos chanos | reverse complement strand
GAGTTTGCCTAATGTTCTCAAGTAAACTCTTTTACACTTTTGCATCGTGTCGTTAAATGCACGGGAACATTTTCAGGGGTTGAGTCCTCCCCTTGTTGTCGTTCTTTCGTTCATTTCATTTATCTCTCCTTTTTCTTTTGTACCCGACTCTTCATCTGTGTTTCTTTGGCTGTCGCTCCGTGACAGGAGAGCGTGTCACAGGTCCGTCCCTTGGTGATTTGTCGGTGCACCGCGGAGGAGACCCCCACCGCGTCAGCTGACCGACCCAAAAGCGCAAAATGGCTCCTGAAGCTTTGGCCTTCGTCTTTCTCCACCCCACTGCTCGTCCTCATCTTCCTCCCCATCTCTTTATCGATCATCATCGTCATCGTGTCATTCCTGCTACCCCTGACCGACACTTGATGTCCTCTCTCACACCGAGCACAATGCGTTCTATAAATAATTTCCCTTTAGTTTTGATTTTCTGTGCTGTATAGGCAGTTAACTGTCTCTGTCAACCACCGAAACCTGCACCTGTCCCTTAAATATTTTGTTAAATATTTCAAAGGTCCGTCGTCTTCTATAACATCGATAACGTTCTTCTGTTGGCCTGTGTTGTGTTCTCTGTCTCCTCTAGCCTCGCCACGCCTGGTAAAAATAGAGCACTTATCTAATTCTTCACGCAGTGGAGAGGAGTGTGTGGTGTGTGGGAGAGCTCGGGCCAAAGTACTGCAGAGGTTGAAACTTTTAAATGACTTAACTATGCAATCTACCTGCTACGGTCTTGTTTAGACCCGCCGTCTGTGAGATACATTTTGGGGGGGGGGGGGTGGGGGGGGGGGGGGGGGGGAATCAGACCATTTTTCATACCGAGGGTCTTTAGCTGGTCTTACGCTGGTACGTATAATTAATCACGTCATTGCTACAGAGCTTAGCCGAGTTGTAGTCTTTAACCTATTTACAAAAAGAGCTACACTACTGAGGTAACCAGCACGGCCCTGTGGGCTTCAGCTATGATACTGGGATAACATTTGTATTTACTATTCTTACATTTTTAATTAATTCCATTAATAATCCTTGTCATTACAGACAGATTGATGCTGTGTTGAGTGGGAGCAATTTCACCTTTTTTTTTTTTTTTTTTAAATCTTTGATTTTGTCATGTTTTAGGGCCATGTCAAAAAAAAAAACAAACCAAAAAAACGTTTTTCATTTAATCTGCCCTCCCCAGCATTTCAATTCCAGTTGTAATTTCTAGAGTTTTCTGGGGTTTTTTGTTGTTTTTTTTTCCCCCTCTGCCCTTGGTTTCATTTCAATCTATCTCACTCTGTGTCTCTGTTAAGTGTGTCTAATGTGTATATGACTGGGTCCAGATTTTAATAAAAACAAAACAGAGTTTAACAACCTACAATTGCTTGATATTCTGTCCTGCACAGAAACAGCTCGACCTTTAATATACAGTATAATAAGCATGAAACCGTTCCCACACAAAACCTCTTGTTAGATTAATAGTATATGTGGCATACTTAATGCACTGAAATTTTTGTCTATATTGGATCAGAACAGCGGCCAATTTAAAGCATAATGATCATACAGTTCTTTGGTTCAAGATCATGCCTTACCTGCAATAACTTTGCTCAAACACATATTGCCTACATAAGAGTTGGATAATAGGTTTGTTCGTTTTGCTCCTAACTTATGAATGTGCTTTATCTCACGTAGGTTTCTGTGTCTAATTTTGCAGAGACGCTCTGACAGGAATGAACAGATTAAACCATTCATGTCCACTTAGGGCCTCTCACAGCATAACAGTGTAGTTTGAGTGACGCCTCTCACAGCCAATGGAATGACTCACATAAAAAAAAAAACCTCATTAATGACTTTGAGAAAGGCAGGGGTGTCCCATATGGAAGTTAACAACTTGCACCTCTCCCTCGAGCAAATTTCCATGACAACCATCTGTTTCATTCGGCATGAAGAACAGCTTTTTTTTTTTTTTTTTTTTCTTTTGACCAGAAGCCCTGCAGCTCATACTCCAGGCTAGTGTGAATTAAACAAACTGACATCTGCTCAGCAACCCGGTCAGTAAATAGCGACAAACATTTTGTGGTTGACGAATCACAGAAGTGCCCGGTTGAAGGTTACTATGTTCAAAACTCTTGATGCCTGTTCTGCTTTACTCAGTGTGAAGCTGTGCTCTTCTAGATCTCTCTCTGTCCTGTTCGGTCACAATCTGAAATCTGGACGATGGTGCTGGACTATCTTCCAGAATTCTTTCGCCAAATGGCCTGCTGGCATCTCTGATGGGATTCCACTCTGGGGAATTGTTGCGTTGCAATAGCCAACCCCTGCTTGTATCACTTAGAGCGCTGTAGCGTTTCCATCTGTGGCTGGCACTCTCCTACACAGAGATACCAAAACACATGCCACTCACAACAAACTGATACTCCCACTTGCTGTGACCAAGAGATGAACTGCAGTGCCCTTAATGACATCTACTTAGCTACCACTGTATTAATGGTTAATGTGTGTGTGTGTGTGTGTATTGATTATTCGGTGTACCTAAGGCATCCATTCATCACTTTTTACAGAAAATCACCTCAGTTTTTTTAGTTGATAATGCCACATAGGATATATACTGTATTTCAAGGTGTAGGGTTTTTTAATACATGCAGCAAACATACAAAATCCCATAAAACTCTGCTTTATCAGTTCCTGACTACAGTTGCGAGCATGCCTATTAAAAAAAAACAAAACAGAAAACAGCCATGTCAATGATGTTTGAAGAATTCTGACATTCTGACATTCTGAGCACTCTACCAAGGGTTTAATTATGTAATAATTTTAAGTATTTAAACAGTGTATTCTCTATTTCTCTCTCTCTCTCTCTCTCTCTCTCTCTCTCTCTCTCTCTCTCTCTCTCTCTCTCTCACACACACACACACACAATGTGAATTATAGTTTACATCTTTCCATTTTAAATAATTATAGATTTATTACTTTAATAAAAGTTTGTGGAAAATATGAGAGTATGGTTTTGCTTTTTCCTTATGGGTGCATGTACTATGGGTGCATGTACTGTCTTTGAAATATGATGATTAAAAAATGTGACACGGCATCCTTCTATATCAGAGTACAGATGAATCTAACAGACTATCTAGCAGACTACTAGATGAATCTAGATCATATCCGTTTGATACTGTGGCATTATGCCAAGGTTATAACTCGTAACATTTTATATCAAAACAAACCGTGAAGGATTTAAAAAAAACGTAAGGTGTTACACACTGTACCGAATCGTGCATCTGTTGCTTTTTTTTACACTGAGTCAGCTGTATGTGCCTACGAACTCCATAAACTGCTTGCTGTTGTCTACCTTCCCGTCTCCAAAACATTCCTTGACCTAGATTCCAAGGAGAAAGCTGTGGAGGAGCAATATGACTCCCCTGACCCAGCAGGAATCTTAAGCCCCTCCCCCCACCTCCCCAACAATCACTCGATTCCTTCAACCCATCATTCCAGAACGATGTCTCGAAGCTGCAGAGAAGAGGTATACACACACACACAGATATATATATATATATATATATTTTTTTTAATGGGTGCTTTTTTTAAGGGTCGTTGGTTGTAGGCTGTAGTTTTGCCACCGTTGGCAGGATGTCCATGGGAAAGCATTCACGGACCATGCCAAAGCACCATGAACATAGTATTCAACAGGTGACACTCTCTTTCCATTATTCAAGACAAGGTTCATGCAGAAAAAAACAAACAAACAAACAAACAAAAAAAGATTATTGCTAGAAATATCACATCATCATGGTTGAACAAGGTGTGAACGTTGACAATACAAACAAATATGTAAACATTTCATACCATCCCCTGATTATGGCAGCACTAAAAAGAGACCACAATTCTTAGATTACTATGTGATCTGATCTGTATGACTGTAAAGAATATAAATAGTGTCCTATCAGTGTGAGAGAAGCCAACATGCAGACCTGTACATCTGTGTGAAGAAAACAACATTGAAGTTTTAAGCTGCAGACAGCACTGGGACACGTGCTGGTAGACTCAACAGGGATTATTAAAGGGTCAGTATCTTTGCCTCCGGACATTTGCTTTGGCTCTAGCTAGTCTAAGGTTTTTATTCATCTGACCGAAACATATTTGGAGAGAAGAAGGTGTGAAATCTGGGATTCTGAGACGGTCTCTGAACAGAAAGTTTCTGAACAGAGAGTTTCTGACGGTTTCTGAACAGAAAGTTTCTGGGACAAGTCTGGAGATATGCCACTGGTAGAACCATGCTGCTTGAGATACTGGGAATCTCCGTGGAGAGGAGAGAGTGAGGGAAATGAGAGAAAACGAAAGAGGAGGAGGAGGAAAAGCAGGGAGAGTGAAAATGGATGGGTGAACCGGCATGATGGAGATGAGGAACGGGACAGTGTTGAGGACAATGTGGAGATGGATGAAGCGGAGGATCCGGAGGTAGGAGAAAAAGAGGAGCAGCAGGACGAAAGAGACGATGATGATGATGATGATGATGATGATGATGATGATGTTGATGAGGATGATGATGGCAGAAACGGAGATCATACATATCATGCAGATGATGTTTCGGCTGTTGACGATGAAGATGGTGCTCAGAATTCCAGTAGTTCTACGGTGAATATGGACAGGAATACTAGAGCAGTGGATCAGCAACTTTATCATAACTGTGAAGAGGATAAACTAGCAGAGAGAGAGGAGAGGGCCACACCACACCTGTGCGGAGAGGAGGATGAAGGGGTAGCAGGTGACAATGATGATGATGATAAGGATGATGATGATGATGATGATGATGGAGGTAATAGAGATTACACAGACAATGTAGATTATACTGGCGCTGTTTATGATGAAAATGATATTGACGATACCAGTAGTTCTAATGAGAATATGGCCAGAATGACCAAAGCAGTAGATCAGAATGTTGACCATGACTGTGAAGTGGAGAAAATGACAGAGAGAGAAAAGAGTGCAGAGAATTGGAGCAGGATAAAAGATAAACCAGAGGATGAGGAAGTGGGAGAGGATGATGTCAACAATGATGATGATGATGATGATGATGATGACAACGTCAGTAATAATAGCTGTAGTGAGAGTACCACCGAGAAGATCAAATCAAAGGATCAACAACTTGACCGTGACTATGAGGAGTACAAACCAACAGAGAAGGTGGCAGAGAATATGTCTCAAGGAATGGATGAGCTAGGGAATGTAGAACTGGCAGTGGATGATGGTGATGACGACAACGATGATGATGACGATGACGATGATGATGATGATGATGATGATAGTGGTCACCCAGATCATGTGACTGATGAACGTAATGCTTATGCTGTTGATGATGAAGATGATATTAATAATATCAGTAGTTCTGCCAAGATTAAGGCACAGGCGTCCAAAGCAGTAGATCAGCCTCTTTACCTGAACTGTGAGGGGGACAAAGTAACAGAGAGAGAAGGGAGGGCCACAGAGAATTTGTGCCCAGAAGAGAATGATCTATGGAATGAAAAAGTGACAGAGGAGGACGTAGAGGTAGAGGAAGAGGAAGAGGAGGAAGATGATCAGTATGAGATCTATACCAAAGAGGAGGAGGATGATCTAGAAGAAGATGATGATGAAGGCATAAGAAAATTGTACTGCAGTCCAACCTACTCAACTGAGATCTTCCAAACTCTGAATCAGCTGAGGAACTCTTCTCTTTTCACTGACTTGACTCTGAACACTGAGGATGGCCTGGCCCTCTATGCTCACTCTTCAGTTATGGCTGCTCTGAGCTCTGTTGTCAAGCAGAGGCTTCGGGAAAGGAATGGATGCAGGGATGGTGAGAGGGAAAGAGAATTCACCCTATCTTTCGATGTAGAGGTGACTCATTTTGGGCTGGCTGCGGTGCTGGAGTTTGCCTACACAGGTCAAATAACTTGTCTGGACAAAGGCATGTTGGCCCAGATTCGGGCTGCAGCTCTCAGTCTGGGTGTCCCTAGGGTTCTGGACTTCTGCAAGGAACAAGAAGAGAGGGAGATAAAGGCAGGAGGAGGAGAGAAGAGAGAGGATAAAAAAACAAAACTCTCTGCTGAAGAGCAGACAAAAATCACTCTAGAGTCTATTAGACAGCTGTGGGCTGAAAGAGTGGGCTGTGATGTGGAACTGGAGGTTGAAGGAAGACGGTTCCATGGTAAGCAACAGTGTTTGAAACTCAAATTCAAATTTTCGTTTAATGTCTCTTTACAACCTTGATGACTGGTGAGGTTAATATTTAAAAAAAAAAAAACATTTCAGATAAATTCACAATTTTACAATTTACAATTTTGTTATGTGGCAGACGCTTTTAGCCAAAGTGACTTACAAAACGACTTTAGCCAAAGCGACTTAAATCTATGGTGTACTTACTACTCACTGTACGATTTGAAACATGACATAATCAAGCATTTCTCATACACCTCAAGCCCACAGGGTGATCCTTGCAGCCAGCAGTGACTACTTTCGGGGCATGTTCACCAGTGGTATGAGGGATTCCCACCAGCCATGTGTGACCCTGTTGTTGCTGAGGATGTCTGAATTTGAACCCCTTCTTCAATGTTCATACAGTGGAAACCTAGCTCTTGGCTGGGGGTGTGTTTTTGAACTTGCTTGTACAGCCCTCCAGTTTCAATTTCAGCATGCATATTCATTGTGTATGGATTTTTTGAAGCAGGAGATAGATGCCAACTCATGCCTGGATGTTGTCTCTTTCGCTGAGGCATTTGAGATGGGTTGGTTGCATGAAGTGGCTGAGGATTTTGTCTTGAGGAACTTCCTGGATGTGGCAATGACTCCCAAGTTCCTCGACTTGCCTGTGGAAAAGCTGAAGGAGTACTTGCGAAGTGATGCCCTCTGTGTTCCTTCTGAACTGCCTGTGTTCAAGGCAGTTGTCTCATGGATTGAAGCCAATCCTAGAAAACGGGTACGACTTGCCAGGGAACTGATGGGAACCATCCAGTTTCCCCTAATGACCTTCAAGGAATTCAAGGAGGTGAAAGCCATATCTGGTTGGCCGAAGTGCAGCGCGAAAGACCTCTACGAGTCCCTGTTAGAAGAGTTCTGTTCCACTTCTGCTGATTACCAATCTCACTGTAGGGTCTACTTACCGAAAGATGCCCTAATCCTAGTTGGAGGTGAGAGGATCACAGAGGACTTTGACAATCGCTATCCCTGCAAGGAGATTTGGTTTGGCAACTCTTTCCGCAACCATACTGGCCTGGTGAAGCGGGTGGAGTGGAGGATGCTTGCGAATTTGCCAGAACAACCTCGTTTCAGTCACGGAGTGGCAGTGCTGAAGGGGAAGCTGTATGTGGTTGGAGGACGACACTACTATGGGACAGAAGACACCTTGAATTCTACTTACAGGTGAGACAGAACATATGTCATTTTGACCATAAAAATACCAAAAAAAAAACCCCAAATGCTTCACTTGGCTTTAGTCTTTATTCATATTTAGAATACACCTTGTCTCTGTTTTTTTTTTGTTTGTTTGTTTGTTTGTTTTTTTAATTTTTAACTTGATCACCCTTTATTAACTGTAGGTATGATCCATACCAGAACAGCTGGCAAAGAATGGCTGATATGCATGAAAAAAGGAGCATCTTTTCACTGGTTGTATTAGATGGAGAATTATATGCTATCGGTGGGGAGAGAGATTCACAGACAAGTACAGAAAGTGTTGAGAATTATTGTCCCAGTACCGACTCCTGGAGGTAAGATGGAGTTTAATTAATCAGCAAATCCATTAAATGCTCCTTTTACGCAATTAACCAGGTTTTTTGTTGTAATTTGAGCTTTTCCTCTTTGACTTTCCTAGCTTTTCACACCCTTTGGATCAGGCACTCAGTGGCCATGCAGCTACTTTGTGGTGTGGAAAGATTTTTATTTCTGGCGGTTTTGACAGCAAGTATCAGTGCCTGGACTCTATGTTCCAGTACAGCCCAGACACTGGAATCACATATGTGTCTGAGATGAACCACAGTCGGGCCCTGCACTGTATGGAAACACTACGTGATTGTGTGTATGTGGCAGGGGGCGTCTCTGCTGACAGGAATGGACAGCTTGTTGACCAGTTTGCCTGTGAGATCTACGACCCCGCGGGTGACTGCTGGAGTTCCATCACGCCCCTTCCTGTTCCCCACGTGGCCGCAGGCTCAGCAACCTTGGAGGGGAAGCTCTACATAGTGGGTGGATACTGCCAGGAAGACTACAGCGAGTCAAGACAGGTACATCGTTACGATCCTCCAACTCAACGCTGGGAGAACATGAGCATGACGCCTGGGCCCAACACTTGCTTGGGAGTCTGTGTACTGAGTTTACCTGCCCACCTGAGACGGTGAAACAACTCCAATTTTACAAACGTCTGTAAATATGATTTTCTTACCTTGGTGTACGTAGAGTATGTAGGCAGTGTCAAAATACACTAAAGCTATGCTGGCTCTAGCAGATATTTGCTTTGTGCTTATAATCTGAGATGTAATGTTTTCAAGCCGCCCGAGAATTTTTTTCCCCCTTTTAATAGAATATTTAAAACAGTAGAATATGGCACTAGGCTGATTTACTGAATTGGAAAAATGTGACTCATGTGACTCACACACCTTGTTGGTCATAAATAATGAAAGATAATGTGTGTTTTGACTGGCTGACATTTGACGCACATTTAAGGGGATGTATCATATGGTTCATTTCTAAAATTAACAGCAACATTTAACCGTCATTTTGGAAAAGCAACAAAGTATAACACACTGGGACATTCCACAAAAAGAAGAAGGAACTCTTTTAATGAATTGCAGTTTTGGCTATCAGCCAAATGTCATGCTGGATGCCAAAAGTCATATCTTGAATTTTTCCCCACAAATATTTATGAATGAATTCTTGATTCGCTTAAACACTACAAAACACTGGTTACATGGTTGTTTATTTTATATAAGTAAATTTCTTTGAATATATATTGTATCTAAGTGAATATATTTCAAAATATCTTTGTCACATAAAAAGATATTCATTCTTACAAAGGGAAAATCAGAAAACCACTGAAAGTGGTATGGCCATTTAGGTTGTCAAACACTTGGGAATTTTCCCACAGTTTCATGGCCACCTGTTCTCCTGCCTCCAACACCAGCACCACTGCATTTCCGCCAGTATCACTTGAGTCTGAAGACTTATGATCGTATGATGAGACCATGTGATGCCCATTTTTCGTCAGAATGGCACCCATCAGGTGGGTTCCATAACCAAACGTGCTGAAACTGAAGAAATAGACTCCTTTAACTGGTGCCTTGAAGATACCTTTGAAAAACCAAAACAACAGCAGCAACAGAACAGTTATTAAGATCGCAAGCTCCCTTTTTATTCCGCACCTACACCACATGAGTAAAATATGCGGATATGCTGACTTAGAATGCTCTACCTGTGTTTGCATTGTAAGCATTGCCCATGTTTGCAAAGATGCGTTTGTACACCAGTGTGGGTTCATTTTTGCTGTGGCCTTTGTAAACTTCACCAGAAGCTGTCAAAGAGGCTGAGAAGGCTACCTTTGGTCCTGCTGTAAACACAGGATAATTAAACGGGAAAATAAATAAATACATTAATAAGTAAACAAACAAACAAACAAATAAATAAAATCCCTGCAGTCATGACGGCGTTTTCAAGAACCTCAAAGTTTGGATATTTTCAATATATTATCTACCCAAGCAAACAAACCAAATACATTTTTGTACCAGTTTGATTAATGTGTACCTGGTTTACCGCTGCCATTCTTTTTCAGATCTTCAACATCCTTCTCGGTGGCATTTAACCTTGTTTTAAGGTCTGTGAAGACAAGGCAATCAGTGTGCTGATATTGCTTACACAGTGATATTCTTACCATAGCACAGGTTCAAAAATATCTAAAACAATAAAAAAAAAACAATGAGAAAAATAATGTGTGGGTGTATTTACGACAACAGCTTTCAAATTTTGG
>NC_044501.1:44031238-44046238 GCF_902362185.1 Chanos chanos | reverse complement strand
TTAACATAATATGATTCAAGCACGTCTAATTGTCAAATTATAATTGTAGATGCTGATTTTACTACATGCATTACACAGTCATTTGCAATAAGTCATAATTGCTGAAATGTGATTTTCCCAGAGATGAATATTTGTCTCCCTATCACACCTCACATTGCCAGTAAGTTTGTTAATGCTGTGTTTGCCATTGTTATTATAGTGGGCATTTGGGACTCCCATCTGAAATGGTAGTCATAAGGATATGTGAACAACTTAGGGGTAGCTGTGGTCTAGAGGTTAGAGAATCGGGCTTGTGATATACTGATCACATATTATACATTTTATATTACACTGTTACTACTACTACGACTGTTACTTGTACTACTACTACTACTACTACTACTACTACTACTACTACTACTACTACTTGTCTTCTTCTTATTCTCCTTAAATAATGTCATTCCTCCTGAGTTCTGATACGAAATGGAAAATGAATATAGCTTTTATGATATTCATGACTTTTTTGTTTTACTTTGATGTCTAACACAGTTTTGTCCCAATGTTGATGACATAGCTCTCTCTTTCTCTTTTTCACACCTACAGTTCTGTTCTTGCTCAAGACAAAAGGGAGTTCATTTTAAAATGAACAGAATCATGACATACCACAACAAACTTACATCATATTGCAGCATATAAGCTAGATAAAAATAGCAGAATAAATACTGTTGAAGTTTTTCTCCTTTTGAGATGGAAAGTAGGGATTAAGTGCCAGTGCATATCAGTCAAGTTAAAGGTCGTGTTAAACATATTTTATTCCATATGTGCAAAGTTTGCAAAGTTTAAAAGTTATGGCAATTGTGTGCAACACTTAAAGAACAAAACTGAATCGAAGACTTCAATACAAAGAAGAAAACAACAAATCCAGTAAAAATAGCGTCCAGATGACTAACCAAAACAGCATCTACACTCGTCACCTTTCACTCTCTTTTTTGACAGAAAAGTCGCCGACTGCAGCCCTTATTTCTCCAATTTCTCAGTCGTTCGGGCACATTGTGGTTTGTAAGGTTTTGTCTCTCAGTTAGACGAATAGAACATGAACAAATGTGTGAATGTTTCACAGCCAGGTCTCTAATGCATGCATTCACTTTTTTCTTTTTTTTTTTTAAATAAGGAAATAACATACTGGCGGCGACGTCTTATTCGAAATATCTACTTCTCTGTTTTCTTTTTTTTTATTTCCTCTCTCGGGTGTCATCCCTTTGAAGATAATATCTATCTGAATTTTAGAGTAATTGTACTACTGTCAAGGAACAAAATAACACATAGTGCAACAAATGGATTTCCACTGATAAGTGGAAGAGATGGATTTGGGTGAACAAAAAAATATCTGCACGATTCCTTGAAGATTTTGGACAAATGGGTTGCAACCAACTTGTTGTAGCTCACAAATGCAAAAATATCTTTGGCAATCTTATTTCAAAGATGCTGCGACTTCACCTATACGTTCACGCTTTGTTACTCAATCGAGTGGTGTAGACGCACTTTAAAGACGCAAGTTTGACGCAGTCATTTCCTACGAATAATGTCTTTTCATCTGCCAGTCTATACATGTCTCCACAGGGACATAATGTAAGTGGAGTCCCATGCTATTTTCTGTTTCTCTTTCTTTTTCGATTCAACTGCAACTGTGCAGGGGCATCACTGATCCTACTTGCTGAAGTAGCTGAAGCACAATATCTGGGAGCATACCCTGTCTGCCACTTCCTCTGAGAACAAGGTCAGTTACACTCATAGCAATGCCTGAAGTAAGCAGTAGTGATACTGAGATTCGAACTTGGGACCCTACGAGCATGAGTGTAATTAACCATTTTCAGAGCATTTTCTGTCTCATTTTCTTAAATGATCTGGCAGGTGTAGAAGACAGGCCCGTAAATCTGAGGTGGGACCTGGCATTCTCCCCATATTTTCCCATCGTTGGAAAGCAGGGTCATATCGATGCACCAGCCTGGACTCACTATAATCTTCCTGGCAGTAGCCACCCAGAATATAGAGCTTCTCTTCCAAAATAGCCGATGCCGCCCCAACATGAGGGATTGGAAGCGGAGTGAAGGTGTTCCAGGAATCATTCAGGGGGTTATAAATCTCACAGGCAAGCTGGTCTGTGTAGAACTTCCGCAGGTTACAAACCCCTCCGGCCACATAGAAAAGTCCCCGAAAGTTTTCCATGCAGTGCTGGGCCCGGTCATGATTCATGTCTGACAGGTAGTTAGTTCCATTCTCTGGGTGGTACACGAACATGGAGACCAGACATTGGTAGTGACAGTTGAAACCACCAGAGATGAAAATCTCTCCACCCCATACAGTAGCAGCATGGCCACTTAGAGCCTGGTCCAGGGGGCAGACAAATCTAAAACACAGAAGAACAGAGATGGACACTCAGAGGTATCATTCATGGTGACACAAATCTGATCCAAAATTCCTGTGAACCGCTAAGCTGCTAGATTATTATGCCATTATTTTCACGTATTTGTTATCTTTTTAATTGTACCCGCTTTTCTCATTGGCTTGCTCTTTGTAGAATATTCTGTAATATTTCAAAGGCAATATCACTCAAATATCATTCTTTAATTGTTTATTTCCCTTACCTCCAAGAGTCAGTATCTGGACAGTACATTTCCACACTGTCTAGATTGGCGCTGATGTCTTTGTCTCCTCCTATAGCATACAGGATGTGTCCTCTCACCACCACTGTGAAATTACTTCTGTGCTCATTCATGTCAGCTAACCTCTCCCAAGTGTCTGAAACAGGTGTGTACCTGTATCCGTTTGTGATGGAGTGAATATGTGTAACAGCAAAACAGAAGGAAGGTGATTAGCCATCAACCACATGTATGAATGAAACTGATACTCCAATAGCTGTAAGAAAGTATTATATAGACCCAGATGAGCAACTCTTACCTGTATACAGATTTCATTGTGTCTGTCTTAGCATAGAAATGACAACCCCCAACCACATAGAGTTTGTCTTCCAGGACTCCCACTCCATGTCTGAACCTTGCGTGGTCTGGCATTTCTCCTAACTTTCTCCACTCCATGTCTTTCACCATTCCAGTTCCACTGTAAAGCAAATTGACAAACCACAGCTGTCTGCTGGGAAGCCTTGGACCGACGTCTGGATGCAGCTGATCTCCGCCGACGAGAACCAGAGCCTCTCTGGGACGGCGAACGCGTCGACGTATTTCGGAGTCGGAGTGGCCGAAACCGAATTGTTTCAGAGCTGACTTGTAGAGGTCCACTTCATCCCCTCCGCTGCATTCCATTTGCAGGTTAATGGCGCGCACCTCTCGGAATTCTCGAAAGGTCATGAGAGGGAAGCGGACCCCCGACATTAGTTCTCTGGCTTGTGACATCCTCTCGAGAGGGTCAGCCTGAACCCAGGTCACCGCAGCTCGAAAGGCAGCCAGCTCTGATGGTACTGAGAGGCCGTCATGTTGCAGGAAATCCAGAAGCTTCTCAGCTGATAGGTCCTGGAACTTGGGAGTTGCAGCTACTTCATGAAAGTGCATCAGGACAAAGTCTTCTGCCAGCTCATGCAATTCACCCATCTCATAAGCTTCAGCAAAAGATATAACATCCAGGCAGTTGTCGGTGTCCATTTCTTTCTGCAAAAAGTCCAGGCACAGTGACAAAGCATAATGAAACTGAAACTGGAGGGCGGTGCAAGCAAGCTCAAAAATGCAGTCCCAGGCCAGGGTCAGGTTTCCAGTGTATGAACACTGAAGAAGGGCGTCTAGCTCAGTTGCACCTAGCATCAGCAGGGTCACACATTGCTGCTGGGACTCCCTCATACCACTCATGAACATGCCCCGAAAGTAGTCACTGCTGGCCGCAAGGATCACCCTGTGGGCTTTACATGGACAAGGAGTCATTAAATCATACCACCATCAGCATGACTTATGTGTTCTTTAAACATAGTTGTCATAGATGTCCTATTTCTCATTTGATTGTGTGTGTGTGTGTGTGTGTTTAAAGTTTGTTGGAGACATTAGGCATGAACAAGACACCAGAACTCTTACCATGGAACCTTCTTCCCTCAGCCTCTAGTTCCACGTCACAACCCACTCTTTCAGCCCACAGCTGTTTCATAGACTCAAGGGTGATCTTCATCTGCTCTGCAGCAAAGATCTTTCTTATTTTCTCCTTCTTCTTCTTTTCCTCCCCTCCTCCTGCTCCCTTTTTGTTCTCTTTCTCCTCTTCCTTCCTGCAGAGCTCCAGAACTCTGAGAACACCCAAACTTTGAGCAGCTGTCTGAATCTGGGCAAGGCTGTCCTCGCTCAGTGAAGGCATATCCCCGGTGTAGGCAAACTCTAGCATTGCAGCCAGTCCTGAACGACTGACCTCTGGACCCATAACTATGGTCAACGCACTCTCCCTGTCTTCATCACTATTCTGGACCATTTGTTTGATGGTGGAACTTACCGCAGCCATGACAAGGGAGTGAGCCTGGAAGTGCAGACCATCTTCAGTGCTCAAAGTCAGGTCAGTCAAATGAGATGACTGCCTTAGATCATCCAGAGTCTGGAGGATCTCCGTGGGGTAGCTATGTCTACAATATATCTTCACCTGATCTTCCACTGTTGTCTCAGAATCGTCCTCTTCCTGCTTTCCCTTGCTGTCTCTTCTTGTCTCCTCTGTGTCTTTCAAACCCATTCTGCTACTGTTGTAGGCCACAATATATTTTAGCTTTCTGTCTTCTTCTTCAAATTTCTCTCCTCCCTCTTCCATCACCTTTCTTCTTCTCTCTTTCTCTTTTCGCCAGCGTTCCTCCCATTCCATGGGAAAGTATCGTCTGGTTATCTCCATGCTAATGGATGGCCTTAACACTGGCTTAAGGGGTTAACTTGGATGTTTTCAATAACAAGTCTAGAAAGAAATGCTTTTCTTGCCCTGTGTCTGTACCTTTCTGCAACTTTCTCTTCCTCTCAGCTCTCACGTGTGACACTTCAAATTTCCAGACATAAACAAGAAGCTAATTATAGTATCAGGGCCAGTGGATCGTGTTTCTGTCAACTCCTGACTTTCAATTTTCTTCAGGTCAGCGACCATGAGATTAGAGGAGTTTGTAGAATCTCACTCAGCAGCAGCTTTTCAGTATTCTTTTTTGGTCTAGTCTTACATTATCCTATCAGACAGTTAATGTAACATAGTCTGGAAAATCTGAAATTTGAGAGAGCAGTTATCAGGCCAAAGCTATAGTCTGTCGTACACAGTTTCTCTCTGGGAATAATAAAGTACTCGCCTATCTGTTTGCCTGTCTGAGCACAGATACAGTGTACAGCAAAGCTTGCACTCAGCCAAGTATACAGTCAGAGTCATTAATGCGGTTGACATTTGTATTTACATGCGTAACGTGTATAAGGATTGCAAGCTACATTTCTAAAGTAGGTCAACTGAAAACTCTTCCTAAAGACTTAAACTCACTTCACTTTTAGGATATCTGAAATGTCTTTTACTGTTGTTAGTTATATCTTATGTTATCCCTGAGTATCTTATGTCTTCAAATATATGACTGAGAGACTCAGCCGAGGTGTGATTTTTGTGAACTTATTACATCTTGATCGGACATTAAGTCAAGCCTCATTAAGTCAAATCCTTCATAAAACTGAGACACAAACATCTATTTAGGTATGTATAATGCTTCGGTAATGCTTTATTTTTTTTTTTATTTACAACAAGCTCTTTTGGATTTTGAAACTTGTTAACATGTGTAAGAAGAACACAATCACAGACTTTAGCAATTTGAGGGCTGAGACCAAGAAACCCACAGAGGTGCTGTGATGGTTACCTCATCACCTTCTCCAACTCCAGAGTTACCCTATCTCCAGCAGTGTTGCTGCTGTCTGGAGAAAGGTGTTCATAAGCTGTGGTCATTTGTTCTTCATTTTTAGGCAGATTCCAAACCATTGGCATCTCACTGTAATCACTGATGAAGTGGCTACAAGCATTATCCACATTATCGAGGATGACTGAGGTAATCAAAGTGTTTTTTTGTTTTTTTTTGTAACTAGCTGATCATTGGGATCAGGCATGCTAGTGCTGGGCTGAAACAACAGCAGCATGACAGGGGATCCCTGAGAAACAGACTGAAAAGCACTGGTCCATCAAGTTTCTAAAGTTTGCCATGGGATGCAGTTGGAAACACTGTCTTCCCTGTTTTAAAAAAAAAACAAAAAACATATGGAACGTTGATCGAGCCTATATGTCTGTAATATCCATCATGTGCTAATGTGTCTATGATGTATTATGCTAAAGAAAACATAAATGGCAAAAAATAAATTGGGTGAGCAGGCTAAAAGAGAGAACATTTCTTTCAAATCACAACGTAATTCTGACAAACCCACAATTTTAGGGAAACAAACAAACAAAATATTCATTCCTGAGCCGCTTATCCTAATTTGGGTTGCTGGGGGTCGCTGGAGCCTATCCCCCCCCCCCCCCCCCCCCCGACTCATTGGGCAAAAGGTGGGGAAATACCCTGGACAGGTCACCAGTCCATCGCAGGGCAGACACATAGACAAACACATCCACACCTACAGGCAATTTAGTATCTCCAGTTCGCCTGACTTACATATCTTTGGACTGTGGGAGGAAACCCACACAGACACGGGGAGAGCATGCAAACTTCACACAGAAAGGAGCCAGGCCGCCCAGCCGGGAATCAAATCCAGAACCTGCTTTGAGGCTACCCACTGTGCCACCGTGCCGCCCCAAGCCAAAACAAAACAAACAAAATGAACAATTCAAGAGGGTAAAGAAAGGAATGGCGATTGCTACCGATTAGCATGGAGTAACGAAATGACAAATGGCTAACAGAATACGTTTCAGTATTAGTCTAACTGTAAATTCATGATTGTACTGGCATCCTGTTTGGGATGTTTTATTTTTCACAAGGATGAAGAACTTATGCAGGTTACAGGCACCTCCCCTACTGTAATTCTGCGTTTCTACCACCTGCTGAGTGCCCTCATGTCAGACACCGTCTGGCAATTACACTGGCAGAAAGTTCCACATGCCACCACTAGAGGTCAGAGCTGAGACGTAAAAAGAGAATTATTGCCAGTCATGACATTTGCTCATGGATGTGTACGTTAAATGACGTTAAACAAATCTCTTGACCGAGCCCATCAAGGCGGAAATGCTTGTTACATTTTTTCCCCCCTGTTAGCCTGCTGATATATTTTGTTACAAGCCTATTTTAGGGATGAATCATTTTGTTTCAAGAACTGTAATAAACACAGAGGCTTTGTCAGTGAACAGCCTTTGTCAGTATAGTTTTATTGCTGTATCTGGCTCCATACTGCAGAAATAGGTGTGTGATGCCTTTCCTTTTATTACTGAATTGTTTTGTTTCCTCCTCATTTCAAAACGTACAAAATCCACACGTGTTTAAAATACTGGAATATTATCCAATAATACTTCTTTTGAATATTGCATTGTTTAATGTTTCATTTCTGTCCCGTTCCAAAATGTTTAAAACTCACAAATGTTTAAAAGTATTATACTATAGTCTCATTGCAATTCTTCTGAATGATGTTAAAAGTCCACTTACAATAAAACTGTAACCTGTAGAAAAGGACATACTTGGAATATAGGTTATACCTGTTCGATACCTGATGTTCGATACCTGTTCGATACCTGAATGTGTGATGCCTTCATTTCAGGTGAAGTGAAAGTCTCCCATGTGCATTTGTGCTCTGCTCTGTCATATTCATGCAGGAAACTCAATACACTCCACACGTTTTGCAAGACAGTAGCAAAAGACTAAAATAGCATCCAACATCTATGCAGTAGACAGTATAAACTTGCACTGCAGCGTGGCCTAAACTGAACCTTGCCAATAAAACGGTATATTATAGTACATATGAAAGTGCCAGACTTTATTTACTGTGTTTTTTTTGGCACAAATGTAAGCACATGACACATAATCTGCGATGACATGCAAGTCTTAATAAAGATTCAAAGAAATTCCTTGAAAGTATCTAAGGCTTCTGAGAATGCATCAAAGACACTGTTGCAATGTAAGTTTAATCATCGTTTTTACTGCTATTTGAACAGTTTTATTGTGATTGTGTAAAAACATCCGTGGAAAAACAATGTGTACTTTGTGTCTTGTCAGTGTGTTTGATTCTGAAGGATTCAATTGTGATATCAACAGTTCTCTGAGGCGTCCGTCCTTCAGGGAAAGGGGGAAGTCGGAACGCTACCATGTTCAGGATGCTGTACCGGGATTGTTTTCTGGTAACAGGGAAGAGTCTGTTTCCTAAATATCAAGGCAGTAGGAGTAAGTGACAGGGCTGTCAGTTTCACTGTAAACTTTGAGAGAAGACATTGGGAACAACACATTGGGAGAATAGGTAGTCATGTAATAGTGCAGTTTCAAAAAACAAGTAATCAGATACGCAACCTTAAAATGATCTTTATTCTGAATGGTGCTGTATTCTGTGGGCAGATTGTATCAGCAAGAGCACCACTCATGTCGATAATCTGGATTTTTTTTTTTTTTTTAGAATTTTGGATTAAAAAAAAGTAATGAAACAGAGAAATACAATGTAGGTTTTGTTTTATCTAATTGGTGATGATAGTTTAGACACAAATAAATGATTTTGCTTCAGTTAAGTCATTAGAAATGCAGTTACATGAATAATGCTCATTAATTTAATAATGCATCGAAAACAAACTCCGGGCTTTGTTTTAGTTATTGAATGTAGGGCAATAGTGCATTGTATTATTCAAGAAAGCGTTATGCAGAATATGTAATATTTCTTCCTTTCTTCTCTCCATCTCTCCTTTTCCTCAGTGCATTCAGAGAGATCAGTGAGACTGAGTGAAATGAGGTGCAGATGGTCTACACATGACACTCTGCTTTTAATGTCAACATAGATCTCTGTACCTCTGCTCACTGTGAGATGTTTTGAATATAAGTTTAAGATTCGGTGAAAACTTGAAAACAGTGTCCTCAAATTGCCTCAGTCCATGGAGAGAGGTGCAGTGTAAAATTATGACTCTGGCTGTTTGATTACCTTTGTGTGTGTGTACCTGTGCGTGCATGTCTGTGTGTGCGTGTGAGTGTTTGTGTATGTCTGTGTGTGTGTGTGTGTGTGTTTGTGTGCAAATGTGCTTGAGTGTGCGTGTGTGTGTGTGTGTATGTGTGTGTACATTCTCTTGTATGTGTGTGTTCCTGTGTTCCTAGGAGTCTTTCCCATTGCTGTCCACACGGCCTGGCTGAACACCCTGAACTGTGGCTTCCTCTGCCTGGTTCTTCTTAAACGAGGCAGCCAGCAGAATGTACTCATCTTCTCCTGTCAGTGAACACCACCCTATAGACATATGACTTCGCTTTCTACCATCAGAAACAAAGCAGCTTCATCACTTTCTAAAGACAGTGAATAAACAGGGCCCTCCTAAACGTTTCACACATTGTCTAAAAGATGTATTGAAAGCCTGCATAAAATCAACGATACTGATACTAAGATTTTTGTTTCCTTGGCAAAGATGCACAAACCTGCAAAAAAGGGCACAAACAAAACTAGATTCTACTGGAATAACAGTTAAAAGGAAATGAACAAAGTAACACATTCCTAAAATTAAACGTTCTCATTTCCTATTCTTTAAAGGGACTAGATGTGATCAGAGAATTGATATCAACTTCCTAAAGCTGGAAACAAACACAGAAATGTATGACAACGCTACTACCTGTTTTACTGCTATTTCTAAACAGGAAGGATTAGAGACATGATCTTATCACATGGGATTCTTCTACTTAAAGCCAAGGAGGTTTTGCTGTGTGAATAGAGACTTACAGTTATTTAAGTGATTAAAACAATTATTTTTTATAACAATGTTGATTATTTTAAAATTATTGTATGTCATATTATGGTCATATTATCATTGAGTGAGGATTTTGTTGTTGTAATTGAGTCAGTTAAATACAAAATGAAATACATCCCAGATCATTTGGAGGTCACTTAGATCTTTAATAACATTGATATTATTTATTTATATATTTTATGTTATTTACATTCATTCCTGCACGTACAGGACCAAAACAAAATCATAAGATTTTTTTTTTTTTTTTCAATCGACATTTCTGTTTTCTTCAGTGAATAACCAGCATTGTTATTTTGTATACATAGCTTTATTTGTGTGTACAGCATCTCTATATACAACAAACTTGATTTTTCACTTATTGTTACATTTGGAACTTGAACTACAGTTCTGGTGCCTGTGGTTTACTTACCAACTCAAAGTGATCAGTGATATAAGAAAGAGGGGCAAATCATATCATCATAGGCTCGAGACATTTTATATTTATCTTTAAATGTATTTCCAAAATAAGCTGCCACTTTATCACTCAAAATTCCATTTGCTTGTACCAGGGAAGTGGCTTAACGTAACTTTATTTAAAATGTATATTTCATATGAATTTCAGTCGCCGGCTGGAAATGCTTGTACTTCTGTTTTGCTGATCTCTCTGCCTGCAGTCGTTCTTCAACACCGTCTTCTGTGCATGGAGAATCCAGCTGAGTACCCTGATACGTTAAACAAATAGCCGTATTTCTCGACCCCGCTCTCCCGGTACCATCATCAGCCACCATCCACAGTTGACGTGGACATGCTGGCACTGTGGAAAGAATAAACAACTCTGCCTTTTTTTTTCTTTTTCCTGCTGTCCTCATATCGTTCCGGATAATTCGTTGTTCATCAGTTCATTGCTTCATTTTCCATAAAGCGTCTCGTCGTGCCCGCTTGTACTTTCCACAAAAGTAATCACGACACCTACACGGCGGCGACTGCCATCTTTTATTCTTTTCTTTTTTTTCTTTTTCTTCAGTTTATCCAACTGTGATTCTTGTATTGACAGCTGAGGCTCATAAACCGTTGGGTTTCAGATCCCGTGCGGCTAACTTGAGATGGTATCGCTGTCTTTTGCCGCGTTCTCAGTTACATACGCTCAGAGTAGGGTAATGATGATCAGTAGATCTTCTGGAGATTTATCTTCTGCACTGATTTTGCATAATTAATATGAACATTGTTTGCAGAATATATGACATTTAATGACTTTTAAATAATTATACTCACTTTTAATGTTTCTCCTTTAGTACAATCAATTATGTTTTGCACTATACCTGGGTGTGAAGTTCTTCATGAGTTCTTTACTAAATTCAGTTAAGTTTGTTTTAGTCATCTAGGATTAGAGTAACATTTGAGAGAGAGAGAAACAAAGATCTGTCTGAACATTTCTTATGTTTTAAGAGCTTTTGGTGAAAACACTGTTTTTATGGAAAAACAGCATGCTTTTTATGGATTGTCAATGTTTTGGTCACCTGTGTTACAATAAAATTACTTCACAGAAGTTATGGTCACCATGCAAAGTAAAAACGGAAGCCGAAGGTCCGTGAAAACCTAGATCTTGAATACTGAATCCTGATTGGCTGAAAAGAGGCAAAAACTTATTTCCTAAATAGCGAGTCATGGTGGCAGTGTGAGTTGTCTCTTACACTCTGAACTCTCTGGAAAAAAAAAATAGCCCACTGTATTTATTTATTTATTTTCAGTGAGGCTTTTACAGTACACATTGACACACAGAATCCTCAGGGAGAAAATGGCAACATGCAGATACATAAAACAATAAAGCATTTAGAACTTCTTTTAATTTCTCAAAATTTCTCCTGTGACATCACAGTTTAATGGGAGTAATATTCAATAAGTCAGCCACAGTAATATGTATTTTCACATGTTTTTGAAACCTGTCAATCATAAAATCAGCCTCATCATGTAATGATCCAAAGTTAAAAGAAAAAGCAAAAAGGGTTATCAGCTTCTTCTTCTTTTTCTTTTTCTCTCTCTCCTTTTCTTTTTTTTTCTTTTTTTTAACGGTACATGTATCAGTACAAGTTTAGTCATGACTTCTCCCGTAGTAACTTTGTGATATTGTGGTAGAAGTACTCTTGACTCAAACCATGACAGGACGTTCTTACCATTTAAGGACAGGAGTGTTGCCTAAAAAAGAGGAGGCTTTGAAAAAAACAATACGCAGAAATGCCCCCTATGGGTGTGTAACCTGCATGTGTTTATATATGTGCATGTGCATGTGTGTGTGTGTGCGCGCGCGCGCGTGTGTGTGTATGTGTGTGTGTATTTCTGCAAGGGGCATATACAAAGGTATAAAAGGCAGACACACTGCTGGTGATGCACACGGATCTTCTTCTTTGTGGGGCACACACTTCTGTCTTTAAGATTTTGATGTTTCTTCATTAGAGTAAACTACTCATAAGTTAGAACAGTCTTTTCAGTTTGCTTTCTTAAATACTTAACGCATCTGGCAAGATGATCCTGGTGTCTGCATTTTAGCACTTCTCAAAAGCCACTTCTCAATCTTGACAAGTCTTGTCGAAGAATTTGATGTATGAAAATCAGTCTGAGTGAAAATTCATAACTGGAATAAGTTATTATTTTGCGGACACCACAAAGCTGCTGTTCTTTCTTCTGAACGAAAGTTCTTGGCTCTGAGAAGCATCTACGGACAGTGACAACCACAGACGTGATCAGAATGCTCTCCAGACTCAGAGAGATCGTAATCGGACAGAATGGCTCCAGGAATCCCACGCTGTCTACCGATATTGCCATGGAGACGGGGGACATAGATTATGGGATGTCCATGAGGGACAACAGACGACCTTCCATCTATAGCACCATCGATGCCATGCCGCAGCTGGACTTCTACGCCAACGACACGATAACGGGCCGACTACGACACAGCAGACCTTCGCTGGAGATCCTCCGCAAAGCCAACAATGTAGGTCTTAGGGTTTCTCTCTCTCTCTCTCTCTCTCTCTCTCTCTCTCTCTCTCTGTCTCTCTCTCCCTCTCTCTCTTTCTCTCTCTCACACACAAACACATTTAATAATCTGGAGAACATGGTGGAAAAATACAATTGCTGAACTCCACTTGCTTAAAAATGTAAAGTAAATCTTTGTGTGTGTGTGTGTGTGTGTGTGTGTGTTCAGGAGGGGATCGTGGTAGGAGGTCAGACAGAAGGCTCGGAGAGTTGGGGTCTTCCCCCGCCCCCTGAGCTGGAGGATCCGGGCAAACCCAAAGAGGAGCCTGTTCGTTTCGGCTGGTTTCTGGGAGTCATGGTAAGAGGCTGAGACAATGACAGAACCGCGCTGTCAATCACGGGGTCAGAGTTACACACAGATTAACGCACTGACAGACCCATACTCGCAGTAAGGAGGGCTTTTTTTGTGTGTTGCAGGTTCGCTGCATGCTCAACATCTGGGGAGTCATTCTGTTCCTCCGTCTTTCATGGATTACCTCTCAGGCAGGAATAAGTGAGTGGTTTCTCCACTCTTCTCTGGAGTTCTCCAGACACCCAGCTGTGCATCTTTAATAAGAATTTCTTCATAGAAGTGGGAAGCGGGAAAAATAAAACAGAAAAATAAAACTTTTTTGGGGGGGGGGGGGGGGGGGGGGGGGGGGGGGGGGGGGGGGTGCGGAGATCATGTTTATGACCCACATTTTTAACATTCTCACAAACTACTTTGTCTTATACTTACCTCAGTTTATTTTTATATATCTTTGAAGTGCTCAACTAGTTATGTTGTTTTTTCCTTCTATTCATGGTTTGCTTCTTTTGAGCAGATGCTATACTGAAATGCTTTTGTGTGTTATGATCTAAAATCCAGCAAGCTCCACACTGCTATCAAATCTTCAATGTAAAGAAATTTGCAGTGGATGTGTTAAAAGTCATTGTTGACCTTTGACCTCTCTGCCCTTAGTTCTGACCTGGGTAATCATCTTCATGTCGGTCTTCATTACAACAATCACTGCCACGTCTGTGTCTGCCATTTCCACCAATGGAAAAGTCTACTCAGGTAGGCGTTTGCATTTGACCTTTCCCCAGTCAAGAAGTTTTGTGTTCACTGATTGGACAAGGTTAGTCAGAGTCCAGAACATTTAAAACTGTGATTAAAGAAAGCTGGCTAAAACTACAAAACATCACAGAATCACTGCAAATAAGTGAAATGTCATTTTATATATACATGGTAAATGAATATAACACTGTATGGAAAAATGCGTATAGAATGATATTAAAACATCTTTTGTTTTTGTGTTTGTTCCACCACTCATTTTTAACATTGCCAATATTCCTCCTGTACACTAGGGGGCGCCTACTTCATGATCTCTCGTACACTGGGCCCTGAATTGGGAGCTCCCATTGGAATGTTGTTTGCCTTCGCCAATGCTCTGGCCTGTGCCCTCAACACAGTGGGATTTGCTGAGACTGTCAGAGATCTGCTCAAGGTAAGACACTCACAAATAAAACTTTACCTGTCTCTCAGTTTGCCCCTTTCTTTCTTTCTTTCTTTCTTTCTTTCTTTCTTTCTTTCTTTCTTTCTATGCATTATCATTATATGTATATTTTCTGATGAGATGACATTGTACATCTATATGTTAGACTGTACTATTATGGCAGATGTATTTACTCATCAGCTGAAGAGACTGGAATCATGCAGCTGATGCTATGAACATGGTATCAGATGCTCTGTGGAAGTGTAGCGACATTTTTGCGAATGTAACATGTCATAACATGTCATAACATGTCATAACAGGATTACGACGCTGAGATGGTCGATCCCATCAATGACGTGAGGATCATCGGTGTCTGTACGATCATTGTTCTCCTGGGTATATCTCTGGCTGGCATGTCGTGGGAGGCCAAGGTATCAGCTCTTTTTTGGTGGTCTTTGCTATTCGTATATGCTCTACCTAATTTACACAGGTCACTGAATTACTAGAAAAAAAAAAAACTTCTCTCAGTTTGGTGAAAAGCTTCTTTCACTCATGTTCTTGCTGCCTCTTAACCAAACATTTGAGCTGAGCGGAGAGGTGAATGAGTCATGAAGGGCTTTTTAAACTGAAACATTTCCATCCTGCTATAACTCATCAAGTCCCTCAAAAG
>NC_044501.1:44001238-44026238 GCF_902362185.1 Chanos chanos | reverse complement strand
TCTTTCTCCCTCTCTCTCTCTCTTTCTGTCTGTGTCTCCCTCTCTCTCTTTCTCTCTTTCTGTCTCGCTCTCTTTAAGGATGAGGACAAATCCCTGCGCAGCAGTACAGATACTTTGGTTAAATGGCTAAACCAGCGGAAAGTTCGCTCCTTCTACACAACATTTACCGCAAACACTCTGAGGGAAGGAACCAGGCATCTGATGCAGGTAACAGCCTCAATTTCTTTCTTTCTCTCTTTCTTCCTTTCTTTCTTTCTTTCTTTCTTTCTTTCTTTCTTTCTTCCTCACCTTTTTTCTCTGATAGCAGAGTTGTCAGTATACTGCTTCTGAAATAAACTTATGCTTGTTTACATTTTCAGAATTGTATTTTTATGTAAAGCAACCTAAAAACTGAACACTATCCTTTCCTTTCCCTGAAGGCTACTGGTCTGGGCAAAATGAAGCCAAACACTCTCGTTGTTGGATTTAAGAGTAATTGGCAAGAGTGCTCTTCTGGCAGTCTGGAGGACTATGTCAACACCATAATGTGAGTAAGGTTCATGTGTATGGGGGGGGGGGGGGGGGACTACATTTCCCACAAACCCCTGGTTGCAAATGATTTCTCCTTTGTCTCTCCTACAGCGATTCTTTTGACTCCAACTACGGAGTGCTCATACTCAGGATGATGGATGGACTGGATATTACCGAGGAGATAGAGAGTGAAGGTCAGATATGTTTTACGGTGCATCCACATCCTAACAGGTGATGTGATTATCCATTTATCAGACACGTTTATCCAAAGTGACTTACAGTACAGATATACATTTTCATCAGTATGTGTGTTCCCTGGGTATCAAACCCATGATCTTGGTATTGTTAGCGCCTTGGTATACCAGTATAACAAACCCATGTGGCACAGTCTTCAGTAATATACCGTAAACAAATCCACCGTACAGAAAAGAACCTGCTGTAAAGCTGAAATGATCTACCGCGTGTTTCAGTGCCTGCGCGTTCTAACCTGGTTTTGGTATTTCTGATTACAGCAGCAAACAGGTCTGCCGTCAATCCGGGTTTTGAGTCGGACGAAGGAGTATCGTCGGAGAACGGAAACAGCACAGACAAAGATTCAGGTACTGTATATATGCACAAAGTCTTTACGCAATCCCAGATAAAGATCCCACTCCTTACACAGTATGAATGAGAGTGGAGCATAACATGTAATTGTGTGATCATTCAATATGTGTCAAGCCATGACTAAACAACGTCCTTTTCCACTTATGAATCGAGATAACGCTTTATCCTGGTCTCCTTTTTTTCTTTTCTTTCCTTTTTTCTTTTATTTCCTCCCTGTCTCTGTCTCTCAGTTGGGGAAAATTCAGAGGACCTCCCAAACGAGCAAATCAGAACCGTGTTTCAGACCAAACAAGGAAGGAAAACAATTGATGTTTACTGGATTTCTGATGATGGAGGTGAGACATGGCCACTGTCACCACAGCAACAAAATTTTCACAATTTTAACAGGAAGTATGATCAAATACTTCAACTGTTTTCATCCCCCCTTCTCTCTCTCTTTCTCTCTCTCTCTCTGTCTCTCTCTCTCTGTCTCTCTCTCTGTCTCTGTCTCTCTCTCTTCCTCTCTCTCCCTGTCACTCTCTTTCCCTCTCTCTCTCTCTCTCTCTGTCTCTCTCTCTTTCTGTCTCTCTCTCTGTCTCTCTCTCTCTGTCTGTCTCTCTCTCTCTCTCCCACTCTCTCCCTCTCTCTCTCTCTCTTTCTGTCTCTCTCTCTGTCTCTCTCTCTCTCTCAGGTCTTACTCTACTGGTGCCATATCTGTTGACCAGAAGAAAACGTTGGAGTCATTGTAAAGTACGAGTGTTCATAGTCGGCGATCATCAGACCATGGAAGATGATCGCAAAGAGTGAGTTTGTGTGAAGAGGTCAATTGAATTATGGAGGTAAAGTGCAAAAATAAATGACCAGGAGTCGAGTGATGTGTCTTATGTCTGTAGGATGCTGGAGCTCATGAAGAAATTTCGGCTTGACATCAGTGATGTTATTGTGATGACAGACAGTGAGAAACCAGCGCAGCCTAAAGCGTGAGTTGTGTTCTCATACTCTCTCACACACACATACACAGAGAGAGAGAGAGAGAACCAGAAAAGCAGGTCATAATCTCTCTCTGGTCTTCTTACCACAGTCTGAAGCGATTGGAAGATATTGTCGCCCCCTTCAGACTGAACGATGAAGCGCAAGGAGGAGACATACAAGAGCTGAGGAAACAGAGTCCCTGGAAAATAAGTGACAAGGAGCTGGAGGCTCTGAGACCCAAGGTTCGTGTTCATGTATGTTTGCGTGTATGTTGTGTGTGTGTGTGTGTGTGTGTGTGTGTTCACTGGCCTAACTCTGCCTTATAACCATGTCATCTCTCTGTATTTTGTGCAGTCGGAGAGGATAGTGAAGCTGAATGAGATTATTAGGAGGAATTCCAAACACGCTGCTCTCATCTTAGTGTGAGTATTTCAGTTCTTGATACGAGATAATTTTTAAAATGAAAATGAACTTGAAATACATTGAAATTTATTTCAAACCTATACTTTATGCATGTGTTTATGTGTGTGTGTGTGTGTGTGGGTGTGTGTGTGTGACAGGAGCCTGCCTGTTCCTCAGAGTGACTGCCCCAGTGCTCTCTACATGGCCTGGCTGGACACACTATCCCGTGGTCTCCACTGTCCAGTCCTGCTTATCCGTGGCAACCAGCAGAATGTACTCACCTTCTACTGTCAGTGAAAACACGGACGAGACAAGACAAATACCTGAGACAAACACAACACCTCGTCCTGCTCTCGTTGAGTGGATGGGTTGCCGTCAGGAAACTGTATCATTTCGTTTGTGAAGAGGCTTTGATATCCTCTTTCTCAATATATGATATTACTCAAGTCTCATCTATTAAAAATGAATGGCTAAGACTACTATATACGAAATTACATCTGTTTGTAATATTGTATATAATTGCAGAGCTAACTGAACTATCTGTCCTTGTGATTTTACTGAAAGCCCACTTTCTACAGTTAATGAGAAAGAAATGTCACATTATAGGACGTAATCAAATGTAATTGCTGTTGTAATTACAAAAGTAATTAATTGCTGCTCATGAATCCAGTGAGTCTTTGCCAAGCTCTGAATCATGAAGGAAAACCTCTTCTGAGCCAAAGAATTTTGCCTTTAATGAAAATGGAGTGCTGTTACTGACCTCTGCATTTTTTTATTTTATTTTATTTTATTTTATTTTGGAGAGGGGTTGATAGGTGTTTTCAGAATCATGAAATTTTATTGCAGTTTTTTGAGATACAGTTTAAAGATAAGAACAGTTTAAAGACCACGATTTATAGCTAAGAATTTACAACAGAATGACAAATTCCTCTTCGGTGTGCTTTGGTGTTATATACAAAGTGAATGACGTGGCGAGTGACTTGAGAGGAAAGCTATTTTTTTAAATGATGTACCCGTGTGAATGTAAGGGATTTAAAATGATCGGATACGGACTTATTTAGATTAGTTCTCTCTCTCCACAAAGAACTGGAAATAAAAGAACTTGAGGAAAAAACGAGGATGCACTTTAATAGTTTATATGAAACATTTTATTTTCTCTGTTATGGTTTATTCATTTCCATCCTGTACAGCAGCAGTTCTTTAACAAAACACGCATGATATTTGCACATGTAATATATATATATATATATATATATATATATATATATATATAGCTACATATGGATACAATAATTTAACACAATAATCATTTCTCTGGATAAATACATTTGTATATTCTTTGTAAATCTGATCGAACTAGTATATTCTACATTCTGATTTTCAATGTGAAAATGATAAATCATGACATTAAAGTATGTCTTGTATTTCACCGATTGTCATTTTGCTATTGTTATTCATACAAAGCAAAATCCTATTTCAAACAAACATTCACAACTGTTCCACGCCGTCAAATGGGTTTTCTGGTATCTCAAACAGCACTGTACAGAGCACAGGTACAACTCATGAATGTCAAAATATATTTTCACATTTTGTTGATTAATAATTGATTGGATTTCTATATTTTCTTACAAAAGTGTTAACTCTGTCTAAAAAAAAAAAAAAGACAGTTCAAAAATAAGCATTATACATTCCTCAGAGTGCTGGTAAAAGTTTATGAAATATAATTTGAATAATTTGTTTTTTTTACAACTGTTTGAAACTTCCTTGACACGTCCTTAAACAGTAGCTAAAAGATTTGCTGCCTTTAAGATATCACGGATCTCAAATGTGATGCAGTTTCAAAAAACAACCAAACAAACAAAAAAGCAACTTTGGTATGAATCACTAGAAAACCTACTGTCTAACCTGACCTGAGTGTGCGGAATGATATATGATGAATTTCGACAACAAGCATATAGGCGGTATATAATTTCCACCCTCAGTTCAAGTTATTGTATCATCATAGCCTGTTTAAGCATTTAGTTAATGGTCCTTGTTTTTGTTTTTTTTTGTTTGTTTTTTTTTACCATATAAGGTAATTCATTCTGTGACATCACAGTTCTCTCCAGTGTTACATTCTCCTGGATATTTTCCCCCTTTTTTCATTGGCAGAAATGAATGAGGTCACATGTATGAGTTTGTTCAGTTCACTCAATATACACTGTAGGAGGTGACGTCCTGAGACCACATCTTTGTTGATACAACCCCAAAGCAAAAATTGTCCACAATGTGAGCGTTACAGTATGACACGGCTGCCTCATTTTTGACGAGACACGACGTCAGTGTGATGTCCTGTCTCTGTTGGAGTGCCCTCACTGACAGTAGAAGGTGAGTACATTCTGCTGGTTGCCACGGATAAGCAGGACTGGACAGTGGAGGCCGCAGGTCAGAGTGTTTAACCAGGCCATGTAGAGAGCACTAGGGCAGTCACTCTGAGGAACAGGCAGGCTCCTGTGACACACACACACACACACACACGCACACAGACACACACACACGCACACACAAACACGCACACACACACGCACACATGCGCACACACACACATACACACACGCACACGCACACATGCACGCACACACACACACACACACGCACACACGCACACACGCACACACACACACACACACACACACGCAGAAGCTGACAGTAAGTATCCATGGTGGTGGCAGAAGCAGAAACATTAAGGTGAGGGACCACTATGCCTGTAGTACTGTTTTGAGCAAAAGGACTAAAACTCAACACATAGTGGCTCACAGTTTATGAGCACGGCAGGGGCCCGCCGGAACGTAATCAGTGCCAGATTTCGTATTGTTCACTGTACAATGACATATTGACGGGTGCCTTTTTCACAGTGACGGTCAGAACTGATAAAAGACAGACGTATGTACTCACACCAAGATGAGGGCAGCATGCTTTGAATTCCTTCGAATAATCTCATTCAGCCGTACTTTTCTCTCCGACTGAACAGAGACAATGGGAGAAAGAGAGAAGGGGGTAAACAGTAAAGGTTAGCACAGCACAGAGATACGGAGACAGGCGACGCTTTAACCTGAACCATGATAAGACTGAGAGACACATTGTTTAAATATCGATGACAGAATATTGGTGACAGGACATGCACCCACACAGACACAGATACAGACACAGACACACACACACACACACACACACACACATCCACACACCCACACCTACCTACACACATACAGACACACACACACACACACACACACACGCACACACACACACAGGGAGAGAGAGAGAGAGAGAGAGAGAGAGACAGACACACACACACACACACACACAGACAGGCAGACAGCCAGACAGGCAAACAGACACACACACACACACACACACACAATCCTACCTTTGATCTTAGTGCATCCATCGTTTTGTTAGACACTGTCCAAGGGCAGTCTTGCATTCGCTGACTTGATGTGCCTGCAGAACGCTGCTCATCATTCAGCATGAAGGGGGTGACAGTTTCCTCAAATCTTCTCATACTGAATAAAGTAAAGACATTGTCTGTCATTTATCACACTCTGAGCATCCTACATTACATTACCCATCTGAATAATGGGATAGAACATACTTTTTCGAGAGTGGCGATCGTTCAGTGTCAGTCATAACGATGACGTCATGGACATCCAAACGGAACTGTCGCAGTAATGTGACCATCCTTAGAAAAGAGAAATCATTATAAGACACTCAATAGCGTTTCAGTGCTATTCATTTAAATATAAATATGATACATGCTAATCTTATGATAATTCTTCACATGTCTGTTGCGATAATGTAATGACAGTGTTATGCGAGTCTTTGGTGTGCTGACTATGAACAGATTCATTTGTCTAACGAGTTAAAAATACAATTATGCTTTTAAACTACTGAAGAAAAAAGGCAAATGCGTGATTCGTTTAAGTTCAGGTTAGGGTGAGGAAACAGAAGCTTTGTTTCTAACTGACTTAGTGAAAGTGCAGTTCTCATTTCAGCTGATGTTTAGGGAGCTGATGTTGTTTCCGCCTGTGTTTCGATAACTCTGACACGCGAGTGAATTTAACAGTCCTTTCACTCACTCTTTACGGTCCTGCTCCACGGTCTGATGATCACCGACGATGAAGACTCGCACCTTACTCTTCCTCCACCGTCTCCTCCTGGTCAACAGATACGGCACCAGGAGAGTCAGTCCTATACCAGATAGATAGAGAGAGACAGATGAAGAGAGAGGGAGAGATAGATAGAGAGAGAGAGGCAGAGAGAGAGAGAGAAAGAGGGAGGAGTATGAAGATATGTGAGGAATTTGATCATATTTATTGTGTACATTGTGTAGAAGTAAAGTGTAATTTGTGGAAACGATGTCACCATGGTTACAGAGGGGTTGCCATGTCTCACCTCCATCATCAGAAATCCAATAAACATCAATTGTTTTCTTTCCTTGTTTGCTCTGAAATGTAGTTCTGGTTTGATCACTCGCAATATCCACTTTGTTCTCATTGTCTGAAGGAGAGACAAAAGTGAAGATATTGATATGATTCATAATGTACATAATGTTCATTATCTCCAAAAATACAGGGTTATTGATGATGATGATGATGATGATGATGATGACATTGGTTCATATTTCTTGTTTATTTTGACCTCTCATAGATTTTTTTTTACCTTTTCTTCATATTGATCATTTACCTGAGTCTCCGTCTGAATTGTTGTCTTCCTCTACATCGACAGCCTCATCAGCTTCAAAGGCTTGGTTCTCTGTCAAATAATGGATCACATCACTACCCAGACTATTCACTCGTACCCTACAGCTGTACGACATGCCCCTATACTACACACACACACACACACACACACACACACACACAAAGGCACATACCTTCAGACTGAAGCTCATCTGAAATGTCCAGCCCGTCCATCATTCTCAGGATGCCCACACCGTAGTTTGAGTCAAACGTATCACTAAAAAAAAGTAAGATAGTGATACATTAAAGAACAATTACTTCCACACTGTTCATAATAACAATAAATAAATAAATAAACAAAAAGATGTGACATTTTTGAAATCACAAGGAGAAGTTTTAGCGGGTTTTTTTGTCAGTGGTTGAAAGATCGTGGTTTAAACTTACTATATGGTGTTAACATAGTCTTCCAAGCTGTGAGGATCACACTCCTGCCAGTTGGTCTTGAATCCCATGACAAGAGTATTGGGCTTCAGTTTGCCTAGACCAGAGGCCTTTTGGCAGAGAACGAATTGCAGTTTCGATTCAGTTGATATATAATGAAATGGACAGAGAGAATAATAAAAAAATATACTGAGAGAGGGTTGAAAAGAGGTTGCTGAAAATGGGATTGAATGAACCGAGTGTTCTCGGCAAGGCAGAGAAGGTCAGAGGGGTCAGGGAGGGCGTTACCTGCAGGAGATGACGGGCTCCCTCTCTCAGACTGTCTCCCTGGAATGGGGTGTAGAAAGAGCGAACCTTCCTTTGATTCAACCATTTCACCAGACTGTCTGTGTTCTGCTGGGACACTGCTGACTCATTATCCTGGGGGAGAGGGAGAGAGAGAGAGAGAGAGAGAGAGAGAGAGAGAGCAAGAGAGAGAACGGCTGTGATCAGACAACGGCATATACTGAAAAAGCTAGTACTTAACACGCAATTGTTTTATCATAGCCTCTAACCCACCATGAGAATGTCTCCACAGATCATTAGGCTAATGTTCTTAGTGAAGGTCCCCACAAAGTCCACCAGGGCTGGCCGTAGATTTGGGGGACCCGTTAGCACTAGACACTGAGGCCTGTGAAAAAAAAAGAGAGAGAGAGAGAGAGAGAGAGAGAGTCAGAGAGAGAGAGGAAGAGAGAAGAGTGAAAAAAATTATAGCGGCATAATGTGTGCTATAGAACAAAAAAACTTCTCCTGGCTTTTTACGTCACCTGAAGTTCTTAACGTGGTCTTCCACCCCTGCCAGAGACACTGAGTATGACAGAGCCATGCTGTAGGCACTGGCTTGAACAGACGACCCCCAGTTCACAGCTACAAAACACAACAGACTCATAAACACAGGATGAACACGATTCATATTTCAGTCTGCTGGTAATAAGAAAGTTATATAACAGGCCTTTCTTTACATCAGAATCAAGAAGGTATAGCGACATCTTGACTACACACACACACACTCACTCATGCATGCATGTAAGGTATGCACACTGTGATGAACATGTAATTATCTGTTCATTCAAGAAATCGATCGATGTTAGGGACTTGCACAATAACAATCTTTAAATCATGCAAAACTCATATCTGCTATATTGTATCTCATTGCTACACATCTGAAATATCTCACCCGGTTTTTTGTAGGTGACGTAGCCGAGAAGGAAGAGGATGATACTGAATGTAATGAGAGCCGCCCACCAGGTCAGCAGGAACATGAGAACCACAGAGATGACGGCTCCAAACAGAGCCGTCCACCGACTGTAGTACCGAAATGAGGGCCTCCAGCCTGTAGGGTGACAATACAGGGCAATCGGATGAACTCCATATACAGGCTAAGGTAAATGGATAGACTAGTGGCTAAGTATTAAAATATTAAAATTGCCTTGCCTGAAAACTTTGTGTGTGTGTGTGTGTGTGTGTGTGTGTGTGTGTGTGCAAGTGTCTTACCTGGTGAGTTTGTGATGGACGCATGGAAACAACTGAAGTTGATGAGAGCGTAAGAACAAAGGAAAAAATTGGAGATCAAAGGAGCGATGACGTTCAACTCAGCTGAAAGAGAGAGAGAGAGAGAGAGAGAGAGAGAGAGAGGGAGAGAGAGAGAGAAGGAGAGAGAGAGAGAGAGAGAGAGAGAGAGAGAGGGAGAGAGAGAGAGAGAGAGAAGGAGAGAGAGAGAGAGAGAGAGAGAGAGAGGGAGAGAGAGAGAGAGAGAGAGAGAGAAGGAGAGAGAGAGAGAGAGAGAGAGAGAGAGGGAGAGAGAGAGAGAGAGAGAGAGAGAAGGGGGGAGAAAAAAAATGTAACAAACATAATGATAAACATGGAGGCTCTTAACTATTAACAGACCAGAGGAGCCGAATACTGTTTTACGCTGTGTTACAAACTCACCAATCAGAATGAAGGCGATGGCGATGAAGTAGGTGAGGATGTAGGCCCGTAGGGGTTCATTGTTTTTCCCATAACCTTTGCCAAAGAAGCCGATATAAGGGTAGATATTGTCTTTGCAGAGACACTGAAACAGTACAGAGTGAATGGACAACATTAACATCCACTTGTGTAAAAAAAAACAAAAAGAAAAAAACGATTTGATTGGCAGTTAACAGAATAGCTTGACCACTTATGGGCTTGTTAATTGTGCTGGAACAGGGCCAGGTCTGAAAAACAATTTTAAATGGTGACGGTGTAGTGGACTGCGTTAATGAGAATAACTGAGTTGGACCAGTGCAGTTCATGTGTCTCTCGTGTTCTCACCTGAAAGACTTTGGGGGCGGAGACCAGGAAAGCGAGTGCCGAGGATAGAGTGGCTGAGAAAATTCCAGCCGTGATGAGTGGACCAAACCCAGAGACCATGCTGAGCACCTGTGAATTCAACACAGATCCACCGTTAATGGGTTTTACTTCAATGTCCCAAACACACAGTTCCCCAGCTCAGACTCCGTAAAGGATATGCACCTTTCCTCTTATGTACCACATAATCACAGCAGATCACACATTGTTACACAATCATTACTACATATCTATTAAAGTTTAATTACACGTTTATTAATAGTTATAATTTAGCATAGTGTAACATTACATATATTGCATAAGGGCCTACTTGGAAATTGTTGGACAAACCAAACTGGCAGGATTGAGTTTGCGCACAGCTTGTGAAGTTCCAGCCCAAACTACAGTCTAGACCTTCACAGAACTCAGTGGAGTTTATTGGCAAAGTGTCATTCAGATTGCCAGAGGCATCGCGGACCACACATGCCCCTGGGAAAGAGAGAGATTGGGAAAGACAGACAGAGAAAGACAGAGAGAGAGAGAGAGAGAGAGAGAGAGAAATAAAAGTGAGAAAGTGAAGGAAGGTAAACTTGAGTGTTATATATTGGGGGCGGGGTGTGTGTGTGGGAGGGGAGCGGGGTGGAGTGTAGAACATGTGAAGTTTCCTCACCCACTGTTGCAGATATTACTAGGTAACTGAATGTAGTCCAGAATATGGCCATCAACGTTCCTTTGGGTATAGCACTCTCAGGGTCCTGCCATGAACATCAAATACAGCATTTAATATTTTATTTATTTATTTATTTATTTTTATTTTATTTTTATTTTATTCATACATGTTGACATCAGCAATACAAATGAATTTCATTGTATTTAATTTGTCTTTGTTTGACGACTTATTTGAAGCATGAAGTCAATGCTTTTCGACTGGAATTTGGCAAAGTGGAATTTGGAGTAAGACTCTTTTTTTTTTTTTTTTTCTTTTTCGTTTACACTTATTCGCATTATAACATGGGAAAACATCCTTAGAACAGTAACAAAAGGGTGAAAAAACTTTTGTACTTCACCTTCAAATCTCCAGAGATATTGGCACCTGCCAAGATACCAATGGCAGATGGGAAGAAAATGGCAAACATCTGGAAAAAGCTTCCTTCTGGTCCTCTCCAATCTGGAAAAAGGTTCTCCAAGAAGATCTCACCTGATACATCGAAGAAACAATCACACTGGTCACAGAATTCCATTCCATGTACTGGACAATATTCAAGAAGTCCTTGACATTTCGGTAAAAGTCTCAGAGGCTTACACACACACACAAAAAACCCCCCAAACAAACAAACAAAAAAAAAAAGCACAAAAAAAATTACTTCGATAGCTGAAGAAACCCAGTGCTTGCTTCTCTTTGGTGGCCGGAACAATGGTGCCTGCAATGTAGTTGCTGAAGGACACCATCAGAACAAGGAAGAACAGAATTTGCGCCTACGAAAAGAAGAAAGTTTTGTTTTATCACCCTAAGTGAGAGTTAAATATGATAGTCATAGAAAAAAAAAATGAGAGAGAGACAATCCGGTCGATCATTGAGATAAATGCGAAATGTTAACCTTTGCCTCCCATTCCATCCCAGCCAGTGAAATCAAGAGAAGCACGGTGACTGTGATCACGCCGATAATTCGAACATCGTTAACTGGATCCACTATGACTGCGTTATACTCCTAAAAGAAACATAAAACACAAGATGGGAACTGATCAGGCATATTGCTTTTTAAAGTAGAGCACGGTTGGTTGGGATGTTAGCACGCTAACCAGCCAGCTAGAAAGATGGATGGCAAGACATAACTTACAATGAGCAGATCTCTGACAGTCTCTGAGAAGCCCACTGTGTTGAGGGCACAGGCAAGCGCGTTGGCGAAGGAAAACACCATTCCAATGGGACCGCCCAGCTCCGGGCCCAGGGTGCGAGAGATCATGAAGTAGGCGCCCCCTGGTGTACAGGAGGAACAATAACGATCAGCAGAGAGATATTAGACCAAATACAGAGCTGATGTAGACGCTGTGACATGTCACTCACCCGACTTGACCTTTCCGTTGGTGGAAATTGCGGACACCGAAAGTGCAGTTATCGAGGTAACCAGGACGGACATGAAGATAATAACCCAGGTGAGAACTAAAAAGGTGTGAGACAGAGGACATACCATCTTATTTTTATTCTCTCTTAAATATTCTATCAGCAAATGGAACAGTGTTGCCCTGTAGATTGTTAAACACGGCAACCCAATCTGCCGCACGAACGCAAGAAAGAACATGAAGAGTTAGAAGAGCATGAATGAAATGAGTCTTAGATGAATAGAACGAAAAGGTGACGTGACTCACTGATGCCTGCTTGAGACGTGATCCAGGACAGACGAAGGAACAGAATGACTCCCCAGATATTCAGCATGCAACGGACCTGCCAAAACACCAACACTCTTACGCTCTTAAACACGTTACTGACTATGTTTACATATCACCATGAATCTCGTGACTCAGCCAAAACAAACGGATTAACCATGTTAAGAGAGGAATGGCTGTGTGTTTGTGTGTGTGTGTGTGTGTGTGTGTGTGTGTGTGTGCGTGTGTGTGTGTGCGTGTGTGTGCGTGTGTGCGTATGCGTATGTATGTGTGCATGTGTGTGTGAATGTGTGTGCGCGCACGTGCGCATGTGTGTGTGTGTGTTCAGAGAGTGTCTCACCATAACACCGGTGATCCAGCCAAAGCGGACTGGCTCCTTGCTCTTCCCCTGACCGTTCCTGCCTGTATCACCATTCTCTTGTTCCAGGATCACAGAGAGACTCCCCATTCCAGAGTCTTCAGCGTTACTCCCTGATTCACTGTCCTGTCACGCACACACACGCACGCGCGCGCAGACACACACACACACACACACACACACACACACACATAATGTTTACACAATGTTTTTTTCTTTTAAAAGATGAGCAATTATTAGCACAGGTATTAAAATATAGATATTAATGCTCATTTCATATTCCTATATGGTGTACTTGACACATTGCAAATTGCTTAAAACCTTATTAAGATGTTTCTCAGTATCTTAGTATGAGAACATAAAACTATAGAACAAAGCACTAGAACAACCCCCCCCCCCCCCAAAAAAAAAAGAATTACATCACACGATTTGCGAAGGATCTCCAGGGACGGCCTGCTACGTCGCTGCCGGCCAGCAGCGGTGGAGTTGGCATAAAAATCCAGATTTGGGACAGCGTCTATAGTGTTGTAGATGGATGGCCTCCGTCCCTCCTGCCTTGAGTCCCGATGTTCCTGGCTCTGATCTGGGACGTTTGTTTCCATGTCGACGCTGACTTCGCTGTCGGCTGGACCATCTCTGGCGGTACTGCGACGTCCCTGTCTCGAAGAGTACTGAGGCGGCGCTTCCTCGCTGACGGAAAAACGCCCCTGAGGCAATTCACCTGTGTCAAACCGAGCGCTTTTAGACCCGCGGTGCCCCATGGAGGTTCAGGAACTTGGAACCGACGGACCGAAGCTGCTTGAGGAGGGAAAGACAAAGTGGCATTAGGGCTTAGACGGTTCATGAAGTTCAGAGTTCAAAGTTCAGGCTTTTTAACAGCCTCTCCCATTCACGCGTGACCTTTCCGAGACCCTCTGTACCCTAGACTCCTGTTACCCACACGGACAATATTTGCATGTCTTTGGTTGTCACGGCGAAATGCAATCTGTTCCCAGGGACATGCATTTGAACGGCGGAGTTCCATAACATCACGAAGACTGTTACCTCACAACCACCAGCGACCTTTAATGGAAGCAGTGAGACATGCCAAATTGGATTCTTTCCGCATCGTTCAATGAACACACTGAACTAGGACCTTACTATCAACATTATGTTTGACGCCGTATGACATCCTCGTCCTTTGCCCAAACATCAGACTATTGAAAATCCATTAGCGGTGTTTTCCTCAGCTGATAACATTGTCTGGATAAATTTGTCATTTGCTCTCACTGTCAGGCAACAAAAACAGGTATTTTACTATGGGGGAGCTTAGATAAACATGTCATTTGGGTCAACGGATTAAATATAATTCATTATCATATAATGATGATACAGGTCATTCAGACTGCCTTGTAACGTAGTAAAGTATGTTTTCATAGTCAAAATGAACCCTTACGTGTAAATACGCTGATGTTCAAAAATGCTTAAGATGTTGTCATGTACAATATATATACAATATATACGATCTTCATATGATGAAACCAGTCCATAAAAGCCAAAAAGTCCATAACTTCTTGCAAAATCCATGGAGAAATAATCTTTTAAAACTTACTTAATTCTCAGCACTGAAAACACAGCAGTGTAGACAAATCTAATGTGTTTATCAGGAGCAGGGTTCGAATTACGGGGGGGATTGGGGGGGTCTGACCCCCCCCCCCCAATTAAGACTTGGACCCCTCCAAAGGAGCTAAAAAGGACAGCTCGGGGGGATCGAAACATTTATGCATCCTATGCTATATATCCCTGGGGGAAAAGTTGACCCCCCTCAAAACCCCCACCCCTCCCAGTTGTCACTGTATAATTCGCACTCTGATCAGTAGAATATTTGAGTTCTATCCATGGTGTTTATAAAATATATAAATAAAAAGATTCCATGTTATGACTTTTTTTTTAACAATATGAAAACTATATTAAAAATGCATCATTCTGATCCTGTGCTGTTGATTAACCGTACAAATAAACAATTAAGAATTAGTTTTCTGTCTCAGTACGTGAATTTACGGGATGTGACACATACGTACAAACGTGAGTAAAATCGTGAGGCGACGATATTAAAAAGTGAGGGACGATGTTATAAAAACTAAAATCTCATAAGGAAAATGTGGTCATGTGCAAGCTCAGATCTTACTGGCAACCAAATGCGACAGACGAGCAATTTCTGGATATTTTCCTGCTTACAAAAACAATTATTTTTTAAACTGCCGTGCAGTTGCAATGCAAAACACACCAGGCTGTCTTTAGCATATGAATATAGACTAATTTTTCAAGCGCTTAAGAAAAATGATAAGAAAATATATTACTCTTACTGTATTTCTATGTGTTCCCAGTTATCCAATGGCTCAAACTTTTGCTTTAAGTCTTGCTTCAAGTCCAGCTTGCCCTAGATGACTGACATGTTTCTCTGGGAGGATGTGGTGTACTCTGTGCATCTCTGAAAAGTCTGGTTATTTATACATATTCCAGGTGAGGTGTTCCATGGTCCACGCCCCTCATTCTCTCTCTCTCTCTGGCATGTCCAGGCATCACGCAGTATCATACCTGTCTCAGTGTCAGATGGAAGGGAATTTTTCCACTATCCTTTATGATATTGCATTTCCTTTGTGTTTATGGCTGTACTGAAGTATCAAAACAAAGCAAAGCAAATTAAAAAACAAAACAAAAAAACCCAACATTTTTGTCATGATTTAGCCCAGTTTTTGCCTTATCAAGTCTTCCAAGACCCCCACACCCCAACACCCCCCCCCCCCCCCCCACCCACACACACACACACACACACACTGTGTAAACAACAGAGTGGAATTACTGTAACTACAGTACTTGTGTAACCATCAAATAAAGTACAAATGTTCAGAACTATAAGCCACCTCAGTACAGCAAAAATGATTTTACCAATATTGCACAAGCATTACACCCATACACACCCATGAACACACACAAACATCCTTGCACACTGCACACACACACACACACACACACACACACATACACACACCTTTTGAATATTCAAAGGTCATGGTTATACCTCCTCAGTAAAGACAGTCATATCTGTGTAATGTTTTTCAAATTACTGGCCCACCTGTGCAACTTGTTATTTCATCAACATGCTGGCAGTTAGCTTAATGAGAGATATTTCAGAAAATTGGCTCTCATGAAGCAAAACTCCATTTGTAGTTTTGAAAAACTGCACAACAGAGACACCATCATTTTCAAAATGCTTCAAACATTAGATTTAATTAATGTGCGGTTTGGCAGCCTCAAGGCAATTCTAAGAATGATTATCAGTTCATTGCTTAGAGAATGTGATTAATTATTTCAAGAAGTACCCACTTTGCTACTGGTGATTTCAGAGCAAAAGTAATAGTTTCTAGAACACAGTGTTTATAGACTTGGAAGTTTTACGATCAGTTATAAAACATTACCTCAGTGACTCTGGTTTGCTTCTTTGTCCGCGAACAATTGCTTAAAAGAAAGAAAGAAAGAAAGAAAGAAAGAAAGGAGCTCTACATGTGTCACATTTAACTGTTCCGGGGTCACTTTTTCTCTGCCAATTATGTCTAAATATTAACTCTCAAGACAACTATGTAATGTCAAAGCAGGAAGGATCTTTAATTAGAGGACAGCTGAACAATACAAGCACTTACAAAGTTCAGTTAGAACCATATAAAAAAATATATATGTACATATGTATATTTATAAGTTTGCTGAGAGTGCTGCTTGTGGTTTTATCATAGGATTAACGGAAATATAAAATGAAATGTGGGTTTAAGGTTTTCACTTTCTGACTGTCTTTAAGAATTAGGTGGTCACCCAACGATAGAGCAGAAATTCACCTGCTGAGGGGATGTTGGATATTATTCAGTTCAGCCTCTCTCTTCAGATTGTTTGATGTGAATGAACTTAAACTGGTTGCCAAGCATATGTAGAATTTACGCCCCAGGGTCAGACTGTAGAGGGATGGCGTTTGATAATAACTGTGTGTTTATGACTGCTTACAGGAACCACTTTTAAAAACACACCTCATCACCTCCTTAGCAGAACAACAGCACTGGTGAGATGGTGCCAACCCTAATCTATGCAAACAATAATTAAAGCTTTTTCTCCAAGCAATATACCATATCAATGCTCAGTCTCCTTAAACATCTCAGTTACATTTTGCCTAACAGATTGTCTCCATATAATGCAAAATATAAATATGGAGATTCTCAGATTCATCTTTTTATTTATTTATTTACTTATTTATTTTTGTCAGGGAATTTATTGCTAGGGAATATGTTTGGCATGGTACTACTGCTTGGTGGATTGGATTGAATTGAATTGAGTTGAATTGAATTGAGTTGAACTGAATTGAATTGAATTGAATTGAAGTGAAGTGAAGTGAAGTGAAGTGAAGTGAAGTGAAGTGAAGTGAATTGAACTGAATTTAATTTAATTTAATTTAATTTAATTTAATTTAATTTAATTTAATTTAATTTAATTCAATTTGACATTAGCAGTGATCTGTCAGGTGAACACTTCCCTGGAGGTGGATGCATGGATGGATGGTTGAACAGACAGATGGGTGGGCAGGGGGAAGAATGGCTTTGGTAAGGTAATGGAAAGTCACTGTTGTCTGTAAAATCCGATATCTGTAAAAGACTTCCCTGTAATCACTGTTCCCTGAAGGAACACTTTTACAAGACCTTGAATTCCATGTCAAAAAAATGCCAAACAGATTTTTATTTTTATAGATGGTCGTGCTGTTAGACATCTCTTTGAAGGGATCTGCACGTGCGACAGAAAGAGAGAGACAGACAGTGAGAGACAGAGGGAGAGACAGAGAAAGAAAGTGTTTGTGTGTGTGTGCGTGTGCAATACCTTTTCTTGCACTTATTATAAAATGATATTTCTCAACATTTTCCTTAATTATGCAAAACCATCCTTGCACAGTTCAGAGTCTGCATTTAACAGTTCTGTTTGTGCCTGTGTCTGTGTCTGTAACACAGTTGTCCTCAACATTCATGTAAAAATGCAAATAATTAACTCACATTGAATAGATGGATTGCCAGCCTATTGTTATAAGGGCTTGGGTGCTGTGACTCAGGTTAGTTGAGGTAAGAAAATCGATGCCCTGTTTTAAAAGAGAATGTAAAAAGATGATCAGGTTCTGATGTATAGCCATGAGCATGTGTTTTATAATCCTTTTGAATTGTTAAACATTAACATTTTCAAGAGTAATCGAACAGACAGCCTCAGCTCTTCTGTCGGGAAAAAAAAATTATTCATCTTCATAAAATACATGGAATTTGTTTTTATTAATCAAATATTTAAAATTGAACAAAACTGTTGTATAATTAATACACGTTCCATCTGGATTAATGATATGATACATTATAAATTATATATATGTATATGTGTGTGTGTGTGTGTGTGTGTGTGTGGGTATGTATGTATGTGTATATATATATATATATATATACACACACACACACACACACACACACACACACACAAACATATATTTTTATATATATATATATATATATATATATATATATATATATATATAAAATCATATATATATATGATTTTTAACCTGCATAAATTCATCTTTTCACATGAAATATTTTACTAGAGGTCATGGTTATTTACATTTTTACACAAGATGTGGCAGTGGACCATAAAATTGGACTTTTATACATTTGCCATGTTAAATATATATTTCACTACATGAAGCTAATTGTAGCAACTGTTACCTCAACCATGGGATACTTAAAATTCCGTTGCAAGTTTCTATTTTCTCGTCAGACGAGATTTGGATGTCACCAGAAAACATGTCAAGCATTTATATTGAGATTAAAGGCACATTAAGCTTTGACTGCACTGGGGCTGAGTGGCCTTCATATCAATGTGTTCCTGTGGAAAACTTTCACTGGACCCTCTCCAGAATCTATTGTTAGTGCTCAGGGCCGTTGTGTTGGAGGCATGAGGGTACAAGAATAGACCCAATGTCACTCTCCCTCAGCACAAGGATTCAAACTGCTGCCGCTGGTGTCTGAGGTACTGTACTTTGAGTCTTTTCAAATAACTTCTTATTGAAAACAGCAGAAATTTCTATTTCTATTCTTTTTTGTTTAGATGTATTTGATTTCCACAGCAGTAATATACAACACATTTGTCAAACATTTTTTTTTCCATTTAAAATAGCATTGTCATCCAAAGGTCAGTTCTGGGGAGACTTTGATTTTGTTTCCACTTTAGATGAAATGCCGCAGTGAGTGTCAAACTGTAAACCATTGCATTTTGGAAATATGCACAAATGAAATAAGGTCATGCTTTCAATGCTTTCAAGTGAGTTCATTTGCAAAAGGTATTTAGGAAGAGGCAATTTCAAATCTGCAAAATGATTGCAAAATCTTGACATTTTAAAATTTTCTGTCTTGGTTTTCCAACAGTTTAGTTCACTTTTGATATAAATGTTATCCGTCTATGTCACATGTTATTCTTGTCTGCTTCTCACTAATAAGAAAAATCCAGTGCATTAGGATAAGTCAGTTTTTTTCCAAACTGCAATAAATGTTTGGTTACTTAAGCATGACTCTCATTAAGATCACTTTTGCTATATTTAGCATTGTTTGCTTTGTGCGGACACACTTAAAGAGTACAGTATTAAGCAATCAGAATATTTCTGGAAGCATTGCAATTACATTTTTCATTGGTTTAGTGTTAAAATAGCGAAATATTAACTTTGTGCCGCTATGGTGGCCCCTATCAGATTGGACTTTGCATGTTGTTATGAACTCTCTTGTTTCCCTAGAGTTATGTCCAGAGAACAGATGAGAGAGAAGCAAAGGGACAAGGAGAAAGTTATGTCTGTCCGTGACAGGATGGCACAGTTCCAGTCAAGTGCATCTAAATCCGCTAACCCTGGAGAAAAAAGAAAAGTTGGGAGACGCTCAAGCAACGATGCCACACCAACACTTAGCAACAAAAAAGAGGGCAGAACATTTGGCTCTGTTGCGTCTGCCTCTCAACCTCCTCCGTCCAAAGCCATCACCCCTCCTGTTGTCCCCTCTCGAGATTCTAAACTCCACACCTATGAGGTGCCCTCTTACTGTGACTCACTATTCACAGAGCTGTGTAGGCTACGGAGAGACGGCTTACTGGTGGACTGCAACCTTCACCTCCCGGACAACTCCTACAAAGTCCACCGATTGGTCCTCACTGCTGTCAGTCAAACGGCAGAGGTCTGGCTGCGTTCAGGGCAAAGAGGTCTTAACGAGGTGAATCTAAGCGAGCTTGAAGGAGGCGACCTCGTGACCCCATCTGGCCTACAAGCCCTCCTTGATTTTGCTTACTATGGAGAAATGGGCCTGGCCTATGCCAGTGGCAATGGATTGGAAGAGGTGCTGCAGGTCTGCAGGTGTTTAGGGGCAGAGCGACTAGCCCAGGTTTGCCGGACTGGGACCCCAGCACACGCAGACAGAGAGAAGGAGAAGAGTCTGCAGATGTTTAGGAATCTGTGGGAGAGGCATGTCGGCTGTGATGTTACCTTACAGGCGGAGAGTGGAGAACTTTTCCCTGGTAATCGTTCAGAAAATGAGAGAGAGAGCGAAGGGGTGAGGGGGTGAATCCCAAAAAAATTCAGGGTTCCTATTATCTGGTCCTGGAAGTCTAGAGTCATATCTGGTTTTCACATCAACCAGTCATCTCTGATTTGGCACCAGAGAAATACATGTACAAAATCAACAATACTTCACCATTTAGATTCTTTGTTGTAATGTTTGAACTTCTTTCAGTCAGTTGAGTCAATATGTTAAAGGAAGGAAGACCAAAGAGAGAACAGAGAGTGTAAGAGTGATGAATGACCCAGGTCAGATCAATATAACAATTATCTCTGTATGCTGTATGCACGTTTGTCTCCTTTGTGTCAGTGTAGTGATACATTCAGTTCCTCTATCAGCAGGATTTAGACTCAGAGTACTTATAAACATATGATGCTTAAGAGGGAAAAGGAACAATAACAGAATAGCTCCATTTATACTGTGGGCCAAACCTGGAGCTTGAACTTAGTTCCTGGCCCAGGGAGCATTTACACTGTACCAGGCTAGGCTTAAACAGGGCTTGACCAGGAATCTAAGCCCTAGCAAACAATGACCAGGGCCAGAGGTCCAAGACCTGGTGCTTAAATGTCATGATGAATTGTTACTATGGTTTAGGGTGACCATATTTTGGTTTTCAAAAAAGAGGACAGGGGCAGGGGGTTGATGCATTCCCTTCCTAACTTAGGGGGAAATTTAAGTGTATGTCGCTTTTTGTCCCTGTCGTTGCACATGTAAGGCTCATGGCTGACAAAGCGATGTGAAACTGCATTTGTACTTAACTGCCGCAATACTTAGTCTTTAATAAGACAAATAATTGCTAGCACAGTAACAGTGGCAAGAAGACCTTATTTCTCTCCATTCAAGTTTTGGTGGCGTTACGGCTTTCTTAAGGTCTCTTGGCTGTTGCTTCGGTGTAAACAGTAATGAATGAGATGCAGTTTAACCAATGTTTATGGCATGACAGTGCACATGACCGTCCATTGGTGGCGTGCGAGCGGGCAGGACCTAAAGAAAAAGGTCAAAGCAGTGCAAATGCACACACAATAAATGGCGACCGTGGAAAGCGAAAGCCCAATCCCAGACATTTTTGGCGATTTAGAAATCCCGGCCACGCACATATTTTTCTACAAAGCTAATCACGTAAAACCCTCAATGCTAGCGCTGCTGACCAAGGGAGCCACTCCATCCAAACAGCATGCAGTAGTAAGAGAATTGCAGCAAACATTTAAAAGTAACCCAAAAGTTACTTTCCCCAGTAACTAATCACTTTTATATGCAGTAATTGGTAAGGTAAATTCAATTACTATGAAGGAAGTAACCAGTAACTGAAACTAATTACTAATTTTCAGTTCCTTTACCAGCAGGATTTAGTCTCTGAGCACCATAAATATATGGTGCTTAAGAAGGAAGAGGAACAAGAACAGAAGGTCACGACAGACAGCTTTGCCAGCTGGGTTATAAGGTCAACCAGCAATAAAATCCAGTTCTGCTGCTATTTTTGTTTTGAATGTACCGTGGTTATAGGGGAAAGGTTCAAACAGTGTCCTTAACAAGGAAATTTAGAAATCCCGGCCGTGCACATATTTTAGGTCCAAAAAAGAGGACCTGTCTGGGAAAAAGAGGACCTATGGTCACCCTACTATGGTTCGGCTCTGTTTACACTTCTAGTAAGAGGCGATTAACTAACCCTAGCTAACTAGCTAACACTAGTTCAGAACAGATCTATAATATTGCATTACATTAAATACAAAAAAAAAAAAACCTGACAAATGGGGGGAGACAGTTTTGGACAGCAAACAAGACAAGGGTGCTATTAGAAATTTAGGGTAATGTAAACATTCAGGATCATTTTGAAAGACTAGTTTGGAATGATGAGGTTTATGAGTGTCTTTTCCTGTATATTTATAAGTTTACATATTTTTCTCAGTCTTTCCTCAGTTCTTTTCACATGCGATACACTGTCTTCTTAGCCTTCATGCGGTGACCTCGTCTTTAATGCGATGGGCTGCGCTTATATAATGTAGCACTGCAATAACAGGGAGGAAGACAGTGTTTGGCTCCATTTTTTGTTAGCTGTTGTTAGCAGGGTTTTCTTTATCAGTCCATGGAATGCTGTACGTATGGTTGCGAATTTTGCCGTTGGTCACATGGCCCATAGTATGAGTGCAATAGGAACTCTAGCCCCGGTGCTTGTAGCCCAGGACAAAGTTCCCAGGGCTTACATCCCCTGGGCTGATGGCCCACAGTGTAAATGGGGCTACTGTCAGGACCAGCATTGGAAGTACTGTAATTCCACTACTTTTGGCAGTAACAAGTAACGAACTAATTACCTTTTCAAATTAAATAACGCAGTTACAGTTACTGAGATGTAAATGGGCTCGTTACCCGTTACCCTGTGATTTTGTCTTACGTGAAAATATTAATGGGCAACTGCAAATTATAACAGACAAACGCAGACTATTCCCCCCATTTCCTGTTTATGATCTAACCTCACCTGACCTTAGGTGGCGCAATGCACGGGTGAATCAATCAACCACCAGTCCGGGCAACGTGAGTTTGCTGTCCTGGAAATATGGGCATTATTTTTCCCTTGAGATCAAGGACAAAAACATACTGGTGAGCGGTAGTCTATGTGCAGGTGTGAGAACTTTATCCACATCAAAGAATAGTCATTCTAATCTTCTGAAGGACCCGGTAAAACAACACGTTTCCACAAAGCTAATCACATAAGACCCCAGTGCTAGCGCCGCTGACCAAGGGAGCCACTCCATCCAAACAGCATGCAGCAGTAAGAGAACTGCAGCAAACATTTAAAAGTAACCCAAAAGTTACTTTCCCCGGTAACTAATTACTTTTATATGCAGTAATTGGTAAAGTAATTCAGTTACTTTGAATGAAGTAACCAGTAACTGAATCTAATTACTAATGTTCAGCACAACACTGATCAGGACAGACAGCTTTGCCAACTAGGTTATAAGGTCAACCAGGAACTCAATATAACAATTCAACCAGCAACTCAATATAACAATTTTCTCTGTGTCCTGTATGTACATCCTGTCTGTTTCCTTTGTGTCTGTGTAATGTTATCTTCAGTTCCTTTACCAGCAGGATTTAGTCTCAGAGTAATTATAAATATATGGTGCTTAAGAAGGAAGAGGAACAAGAAAAGGAGGTCATGACAGACACCTTTGCAAGGTCAACCAGCAATAAAATCCACTTCTGTTACTATTTTTGTTTTGAATGTACCATGGTTTTAGGGGAAGGGTTCAAACAGTGTCCTCAACAAGGAAATTCAAAAAGAAAATGTACAGCACATAAAAAAGGATTATGGATTCCTGACCTATATTACTGATTCAATCCATCTTGTCACTGTGATTAAAAAAAAAAAAAAGTGAATTACGAATCTCAGTTTGTTATTTTCCTCTTCCTGTTAGTGTGTGCCTTTATGAATAATAACACAGCATATGCCTGCATCCCTGTATTTCTCTCTGTCTCATCTCTCTCTCTCTGTGTCTCTCTCTCTCTTTCTCTCTCTCTTACTCTCTCTCACTCTCTCACTCTCTCTCTCACTCACTCTGTCTCTCTCTCTCTCTCTCTCTCTCTCACTCACTCTCTCTCACACACTCACTCACTCTCTCTCTCTCTCTCTCTCTCTCTCACTCACTCTCTCTCACTCACTCTCTCTCTCTCACTCACTCACTCACTCTCTCTCTCTCTCTCACTCACTCTCTCTCTCTCTCTCTCTCTCTCTCTCTCTCTCACTCTCTCTGTCTCAGCCCATCGTGTGGTGCTGGCTGCGGGTGGGGACTACTTTCGGGCACTGCTCTGTGGAGGGTTACGGGAGAGTGGTGAGGAGGTGGTGTGTCTGCGTGGTGTGGCTGCCTGGGTGCTTCAGGACCTGCTGAGATTCGTCTACTCTGGCCGGCTGCGGCTGGGCTGGAGCAACGTGTGGGACCTCGCTGAGGCAGCTGTTCAGTTCCAGCTGCAGGGGGCGCTCTCGCTTTGCCTCAGCTTCCTGCAGGAGGACATGGACTGCGAGACTTGCCTAGACACACTGGCTCTGGCTGAGGCATATGGGCTGGATGAATTAGGTCGGGCTGCAGAAGACTACACCTTGGCCCACTTCCAGAGTGTGTCAGAGGGAGAGAAGTTCAGAGATCTCCCCTGTCCTCTCTTACAACGCCTGCTGGAGAGAGACTCTCTATGCACTGACAGCGAGGTGAGATCTGAACGTGTAAATAACAAGAACGAATGAACATTCTGTCCCATTGATCTTGATGGACCTTAACATTCTATTGTTTTTCATGTAAGACTCCGCAGATTCTTTGCTGATATCACCATTCATTCCTTCTTTTGTTCTCTTCAAATGTAAAAATCAGAGAATTAGAACATTTTAGCTGCAGATGTCACCGAAAGAAGACATGGTCTATATAATGCTGATTTTGTAGGGGGCTAGATTTCCAAGCACAGTTTTAAGAACTGTACATGGGTTAAATGAATTTTCAAAACTCTTTCAGGAGGTACCGGTGTCGTGATGTATTGCACCCTTCAATAACAAGAAGTTCCTGCAGGTGGTGCTGTAGTGCAGCCCACCTCTAATATTAATGAGCATATGGTATTTTTGCATCTCCCAACCAGTAGGTGGCAGCACTCTAGTGCTTCTG